>NW_021630022.1:0-27141 GCF_900700375.1 Denticeps clupeoides | reverse complement strand
CTTTTCTCCATCATAATTTGACAGTAAAGCGGGAGTTTTCACTCTTTGATATGTGTTCAAGCCCCTTTGGTTTAAAGTTCAAGATTTTCAAGCAGAGTTTGTGTAACGGACAAACCAGCTGAAGAATGCCCAAATGCTTGTCTGATCTCAGAAGCTAAGAAGGCTTGGGCCTGGTTAGTACTTGGATGGGAGACTACCTGGGAATACCAGGTGCTGTAAGCTTTAACTATTGAAAAACTTTTAAAATGAAAGTATTTACACTGGCTAGGTTAGCTTTTTTTTGCCTTTTCTTCTCCATCATAATTTGACAGTAAAGCGGGAGTTTTCACTCTTTGATATGTGTTAAGCCTCTTGGTTTAAAGTTCAAGATCCTTCAAGCAGAGTTTGTGTACAGGACAAACCAGCTGAAGAATGCCCAATGTTGTCTGATCTCAGAAGCTAAGAAGGCTTGGGCATGGTTAGTACTTGGATGGGAGACTACCTGGGAATACCAGGTGCTGTAAGCTTTAACTATTGAAAAACTTTTAAATGAAAGTATTTACATGGCTTTGTTAGCTTTTTTTGCCTTTTCTCCATCATAATTTGACAGTAAAGAGGGAGTTTTCACTCTTGATAATGTTGTTCAAGTCCTTTTGGTTTAAAGTTCAAGATTTTCAAGCAGAGTTTGTGTACAGACAAACCAGCTGAAGAATGCCCAATGTTGTCTGATCTCAGAAGCTAAGAAGGCTTGGGCCTGGTTAGTACTTGGATGGGAGACTACCTGGAATACCAGGTGCTGTAAGCTTTAACTATTGAAAAACTTTTAAAATGAAAGTATTTACATGGCTATGTTAGCTTTTTTTGCCTTTTCTCCATCATAATTTGACAGTAAAGCGGGAGTTTTCACTCTTTGATATGTGTTCAAGCCCCTTTGGTTTAAAGTTCAAGATTTTCAAGCAGAGTTTGTGTACGGACAAACCAGCTGAAGAATGGCCAATCTTGTCTGATCTCAGAAGCTAAGAAGGCTTGGGCCTGGTTAGTACTTGGATGGGAGACTACCTGGGAATGCCAGGTGCTGTAAGCTTTAACTATTGAAAAACTTTTAAAATGAAAGTATTTACATGGCTTTGTTAGCTTTTTTTGCCTTTTTTCCATCATAATTTGACAGTAAAGCGGGAGTTTTCACTCTTTGATATGTGTTTAAGCCCCTTTGGTTAAAGTTCAAGATTTTCAAGCAGAGTTTGTGTACGGACAAACCAGCTGAAGAATGCCCAATCTTGTCTTATCTCTGAAGCTAAGAAGGCTTGGGCCTGGTTAGTACTTGGATGGGAGACTACCTGGGAATACCAGGTGCTGTAAGCTTTAACTATTGAAAAACTTTTAAAATGAAAGTATTTACATGGCTTTGTTAGCTTTTTTGCCTTTTCTCCATCATAATTTGACAGTAAAGCGGGAGGTTTTCGCACTTTATAATGTTTCAAAGCCCTTTTGTTTAAAGTCCAAGATTTTCAAGCAGAGTTTGCTTACAGACATGCCAGCTGAAGATTGCCCAATCTTGTCTGATCTCAGAAGCTAAGAAGGCCTGGGCCTGGTTAGTACTTGGATGGGAGACTACGTAGGAATGCCAGGTGCAGTAAGCTTTAACTATTGAAAACTTTTAAAATGAAAGTATTTACATCACTTTGTTAACTTTTTTTAAAGTAAGTTAAGGGGTATTTTCTTTCTTTGATATGTTTTCCCGCCTTTTTTTCTTTTTTTTTTTTTTTTAACTTCTCTTCAGGTTTCTTTGTCTGTGTGTGCTCTACAACGATCATTCACAGGCTTGAAGCTGAATCGATTAGGTGGGGTTTTCCAGCCCTCGGCCTTCAGGTGCTACGCACCCTGATGTCAATTTAATATCTGATATGTCATATTAAGCGGATTTTTAGAACAGGGAGTCGGCAATAGGGCCTGCTCCATCCGCTCCATTCATCGACCCAGTATTGCATTGCCTCTAGAAGGTGTGCACTTTATTTGTTGTATTGCAAATAAAAGCTTACCACTCCAACTTTTTGCCTTTTCTCCATCATAATTTGACAGTAAAGCGGAAGTTTTCACTCTTTGATATGTGTTCAAGCCCTTTTGGTTTAAAGTTCAAGATTTTCAAGCAGAGTTTGTGTATGGACAAACCAGCTGAAGAATGCCCAATCTTGTCTGATCTCAGAAGGTAAGAAGGCTTGGGCCTGGTTAGTACTTGGATGGGAGACTACCTGGGAATACCAGGTGCTGTAAGCTTTAACTATTGAAAAACTTTTAAAATGAAAGTATTTACATGGCTTTGTTAGCTTTTTTTGCCTTTTCTCCATCATAATTTGACAGTAAAGCGGGAGTTTTCACTCTTTGATATGTGTTCAAGACCCTTTGGTTTAAAGTTCAAGATTTTCAAGCAGATTTTTTGTACGGACAAACCAGCTGAGGAATGCCCAATCTTGTCTGATCTCAGAAGCTAAGAAGGCTTGGGCCTGGTTAGTAGTTGGATGGGTGACTACCTGCGAATACCAGGTGCTGTAAGCTTTAACTATTAAAAACTTTTAAAAAGAAATTATTTACATGGCTTTGTTACCTTTTTTTGCCTTTTCTCCATCATAATTTGACAGTAAAGCGGGAGTTTTCACTCTTTGATATGTGTTTAAGCCCCTTTGTTTTAAAGTTCAAGATTTTCAAGCAGAATTTGTGTACGGACAAACTAGCTGAAGAATGCCCAATCTTGTCTGATCTCAGAAGCTAAGAAGGCTTGGGCCCGGTTAGTATTTGGATGGGAGACTACCTGGGAATACCAGGTGCTGTAAGCTTTAACTATTGAAAAACTTTTAAAATGAAAGTATTTACATGGCTTTGTTGCTTTTTTTGCCTTTTCTTCATCATAATTTGACAGTAAAGCGGGAGTTTTCACTCTTAGATATGTGTTCAAGCCCCTTTGGTTTAAAGTTCAAGATTTTCAAGCAGAGTTTGTGTACGGACAAACCAGCTGAAGAATGCCCAATCTTGTCTGATCTCAGAAGCTAAGAAGGCTTGGGCCTGGTTAGTACTTGGATGGGAGACTACCTGGGAGTACCAGGTGCTTTAAGCCTTAACTATTGAAAAACTTTTAAAATGAAAGTATTTACATGGCTTTGTTAGCTTTTTTTGCCTTTTCTCCATCATATTTTGACAGTAAAGCGGGAGTTTTCACACATTATAATGTTTTCAAAGCCCTTTTGGTTTAAAGTTCAAGATTTTCAAGCAGAGTTTGTGTACAGAAAAACCAGCTGAAGAATGCCCAATGTTGTCTGATGTCAGAAGCTAAGAAGGCTTGGGCCTGGTTAGTACTTGGATTGGAGACTACCTGGGAATACCAGGTGCTGTAAGCTTTAACTATTGAAAAACTTTTAAAATGAAAGTATTTACATGGCTTTGTTGCTTTTTTTGCCTTTTCTCCATCATAATTTGACAGTAAAGCGGGAGTTTTCACTCTTAGATATGTGTTCAAGCCCCTTTGGTTTAAAGTTCAAGATTTTCAAGCAGAATTTGTGTACGGACAAACTAGCTGAAGAATGCCCAATCTTGTCTGATCTCAGAAGCTAAGAAGGCTTGGGCCTGGTTAGTAGTTGGATGGGAGACTACCGTGGAATACCAGGTGCTGTAAGCTTTAACTATTGAAAAACTTTCAAAATGAAAGTATTTACATGGCTTTGTTGCTTTTTTTGCCTTTTCTCCATCATAATTTGACAGTAAAGCGGGAGTTTTCACTCTTAGGTATGTGTTCAAGCCCCTTTGGTTTAAAGTTCAAGATTTTCAAGCAGATTTTGTGTACGGACAAACCTGCTGAAGAATGCCCAATCTTGTCTGATCTCAGAAGCTAAGAAGGCTTGGGCCCGGTTAGTATTTGGATGGGAGACTACCTGGGAATACCAGGTGCTGTAAGCTTTAACTATTGAAAAACTTTTAAAATGAAAGTATTTACATAGCTTTGTTAGCTTTTTTTGCCTTTTCTCCATCATATTTTGACAGTAAAGCGGGAGTTTTCACACATTATAATGTTTTCAAAGCCCTTTTGGTTTAAAGTTCAAGATTTTCAAGCAGAGTTTGTGTACAGAAAAACCAGCTGAAGAATGCCCAATGTTGTCTGATCTCAGAAGCTAAGAAGGCTTGGGCCTAGTTAGTACTTGGATGGGAGACTACCTGGGAATACCAGGTGCTGTAAGCTTTAACTATTGAAAAACTTTTAAAATGAAAGTATTTACATTGCTTTGTTAGCTTTTTTTGCCTTTTCTCCATCATATTTTGACAGTAAAGCGGGAGTTTTCGCACATTATAATGTTTTCAAAGCCCTTTTGGTTTAAAGTTCAAGATTTTCAAGCAGATTTTTTGTACGGACAAACCAGCTGAGGAATGCCCAATCTTGTCTGATCTCAGAAGCTAAGAAGGCTTGGGCCTGGTTAGTAGTTGGATGGGTGACTACCTGCGAATACCAGGTGCTGTAAGCTTTAACTATTGAAAAACTTTTAAAATGAAAGTATTTACATGGCTTTGTTAGCTTTTTTTGCCCTTTTTCCATCATAATTTGACAGTAAAGCGGGAGTTTTCACTCTTTGATATGTGTTTAAGCCCCTTTGGTTTAAAGTTCAAGATTTTCAAGCAGAGTTTGTGTACGGACAAACCAGCTGAAGAATGCCCAATCTTGTCTGATCTCAGAAGCTAAGAAGGCTTGGGCCCGGTTAGTATTTGGATGGGAGACTACCTGGGAATACCAGGTGCTGTAAGCTTTAACTATTGAAAAACTTTTAAAATGAAAGTATTTACATGGCTTTGTTGCTTTTTTTGCCTTTTCTTCATCATAATTTGACAGTAAAGCGGGAGTTTTCACTCTTAGATATGTGTTCAAGCCCCTTTGGTTTAAAGTTCAAGATTTTCAAGCAGAGTTTGTGTACGGACAAACCAGCTGAAGAATGCCCAATCTTGTCTGATCTCAGAAGCTAAGAAGGCTTGGGCCTGGTTAGTACTTGGATGGGAGACTACCTGGGAGTACCAGGTGCTGTAAGCCTTAACTATTGAAAAACTTTTAAAATGAAAGTATTTACATAGCTTTGTTAGCTTTTTTTGCCTTTTCTCCATCATATTTTGACAGTAAAGCGGGAGTTTTCACACATTATAATGTTTTCAAAGCCCTTTTGGTTTAAAGTTCAAGATTTTCAAGCAGAGTTTGTGTACAGAAAAACCAGCTGAAGAATGCCCAATGTTGTCTGATCTCAGAAGCTAAGAAGGCTTGGGCCTAGTTAGTACTTGGATGGGAGACTACCTGGGAATACCAGGTGCTGTAAGCTTTAACTATTGAAAAACTTTTAAAATGAAAGTATTTACATTGCTTTGTTAGCTTTTTTTGCCTTTTCTCCATCATATTTTGACAGTAAAGCGGGAGTTTTCGCACATTATAATGTTTTCAAAGCCCTTTTGGTTTAAAGTTCAAGATTTTCAAGCAGAGTTTGTGTACAGACAAACCAGCTGAAGAATGCCCAATGTTGTCTGATCTCAGAAGCTAAGAAGGCTTGGGCCTGGTTAGTACTTGGATGGGAGACTACCTGGGAATACCAGGTGCTGTAAGCTTTAACTATTGAAAAACTTTTAAAATGAAAGTATTTACATGGCTATGTTAGCTTTTTTTGCCTTTTCTCCATCATAATTTGACAGTAAAGCGGGAGTTTTCACTCTTTGATATGTGTTCAAGTCCTTTTGGTTTAAAGTTCAAGATTTTCAAGCAGAGTTTGTGTACAGACAAACCAGCTGAAGAATGCCCAATGTTGTCTGATCTCAGAAGCTAAGAAGGCTTGGGCCTGGTTAGTACTTGGATTGGAGACTACCTGGGAATACCAGGTGCTGTAAGCTTTAACTATTGAAAAACTTTTAAAATGAAAGTATTTACATGGCTTTGTTGCTTTTTTTGCCTTTTCTCCATCATAATTTGACAGTAAAGCGGGAGTTTTCACTCTTAGATATGTGTTCAAGCCCCTTTGGTTTAAAGTTCAAGATTTTCAAGCAGAGTTTGTGTACGGACAAACCTGCTGAAGAATGCCCAATCTTGTCTGATCTCAGAAGCTAAGAAGGCTTGGGCCTGGTTAGTACTTGGATGGGAGACTACCTGGGAATGCCAGGTGCTGTAAGCTTTAACTATTGAAAAACTTTTAAAATGAAAGTATTTACATTGCTTTGTTAGCTTTTTTTGCCCTTTTTCCATCATAATTTCACAGTAAAGCGGGAGTTTTCACTCTTTGATATGTGTTTAAGCCCCTTTGGTTTAAAGTTCAAGATTTTCAAGCAGAGTTTGTGTACGGACAAACCAGCTGAAGAATCCCCAATCTTGTCTTATCTCTGAAGCTAAGAAGGCTTGGGCCTGGTTAGTACTTGGATGGGAGACTACCTGGGAATACCAGGTGCTGTAAGCTTTAACTATTGAAAAACTTTTAAAATGAAAGTATTTACATGGCTATGTTAGCTTTTTTTGCCTTTTCTCCATCATAATTTGACAGTAAAGCGGGAGTTTTCACTCTTTGATATGTGTTCAAGTCCTTTTGGTTTAAAGTTCAAGATTTTCAAGCAGAGTTTGTGTACAGACAAACCAGCTGAAGAATGCCCAATGTTGTCTGATCTCAGAAGCTAAGAAGGCTTGGGCCTGGTTAGTACTTGGATGGGAGACTACCTGGGAATACCAGGTGCTGTAAGCTTTAACTATTGAAAAACTTTTAAAATGAAAGTATTTACATGGCTATGTTAGCTTTTTTTGCCTTTTCTCCATCATAATTTGACAGTAAAGCGGGAGTTTTCACTCTTTGATATGTGTTCAAGCCCCTTTGGTTTAAAGTTCAAGATTTTCAAGCAGAGTTTGTGTACGGACAAACCAGCTGAAGAATGGCCAATCTTGTCTGATCTCAGAAGCTAAGAAGGCTTGGGCCTGGTTAGTACTTTGATGGGAGACTACCTGGGAATGCCAGGTGCTGTAAGCTTTAACTATTGAAAACTTTTAAAATGAAAGTATTTACATGGCTTTGTTAGCTTTTTTTGCCCTTTTTCCATCATAATTTGACAGTTTTCACTCTTTGATATGTGTTCAAGACCCTTTGGTTTAAAGTTCAAGATTTTCAAGCAGATTTTTTGTACGGACAAACCAGCTGAGGAATGCCCAATCTTGTCTGATCTCAGAAGCTAAGAAGGCTTGGGCCTGGTTAGTAGTTGGATGGGTGACTACCTGCGAATACCAGGTGCTGTAAGCTTTAACTATTAAAAACTTTTAAAAATAAATTATTTACATGGCTTTGTTACCTTTTTTTGCCTTTTCTCCATCATAATTTGACAGTAAAGCGGGAGTTTTCACTCTTTGATATGTGTTTAAGCCCCTTTGGTTTAAAGTTCAAGATTTTCAAGCAGAGTTTGTGTACGGACAAACCAGCTGAAGAATGCCCAATTTTGTCTTATCTCAGAAGCTAAGAAGGCTTGGGCCTGGTTAGTACTTGGATGGGAGACTACCTGGGAATACCAGGTGCTATAAGCTTTAACTATTGAAAATTTTTTAAAATGAAAGTATTTACATGGCTTTGTTAACTTTTTTGCCTTTTCTCCATCATAATTTGACAGTAAAGCGGGAGTTTTCACTCTTTGATATGTGTTTAAGCCCCTTTGGTTTAAAGTTCAAGATTTTCAAGCAGAGTTTGTGTACGGACAAACCAGCTGAAGAATGCCCAATCTTGTCTTATCTCAGAAGCTAAGAAGGCTTGGGCCTGGTTAGTACTTGGATGGGAGACTACCTGGGAATACCAGGTGCTGTAAGCTTTAACTATTGAAAAACTTTTAAAATGAAAGTATTTACATCACTTTGTTAACTTTTTTTAAAGTAAGTTAAGGGGTATTTTCTTTCTTTGATATGTTTTCCCGCCTTTTTTCTTTTCTTTTTTTTTTTTTTTTTCTTTTCTTTAACTTCTCTTCAGGTTTCTTTGTCTGTGTGTGCTCTACAACGATCATTCACAGGCTTGGAGCTGAATCGATTAGGTGGGGTTTTCCAGCCCTCGGCCTTCCGGTGCTACGCACCCTGATGTCAGTTTAATATCTGATATGTCATATTAAGCGGATTTTTAGAACAGGGAGTCGGCAATAGGGCCTGCTCCATCCGCTCCATTCATCGACCCAGTATTGCATTGCCTCTAGAAGGTGTGCACTTTATTTGTTGTATTGCAAATAAAAGCTTACCACTCCAACTTTTTGCCTTTTCTCCATCATAATTTGACAGTAAAGCGGGAGTTTTCACTCTTTGATATGTGTTTAAGCCCCTTTGGTTTAAAGTTCAAGATTTTCAAGCAGAGTTTGTGTACGGACAAACCAGCTGAAGAATGCCCAATCTTGTCTTATCTCAGAAGCTAAGAAGGCTTGGGCCTGGTTAGTACTTGGATGGGAGACTACCTGGGAATACCAGGTGCTGTAAGCTTTAACTATTGAAAAACTTTTAAAATAAAAGTATTTACATGGCTTTGTTAGCTTTTTTGCCTTTTTTTCAGTCATAATTCGACAGTAAAGCGGGAGTTTTCGCACTTTATAATGTTTTCAAAGCCCTTTTGTTTAAAGTCCAAGATTTTCAAGCAAAGTTTGCTTACAGACATGCCAGCTGAAGATTGCCCAATCTTGTCTGATCTCAGAAGCTAAGAAGGCCTGGGCCTGGTTAGTACTTGGATGGGAGACTACGTAGGAATGCCAGGTGCAGTAAGCTTTAACTATTGAAAACTTTTAAAATGAAAGTATTTACATCACTTTGTTAACTTTTTTTAAAGTAAGTTAAGGGGTATTTTCTTTCTTTGATATGTTTTCCCGCCTTTTTTCTTTTTTTTTTTTTTTTTTTTTTCTTTATTTTCTCTTCAGGTTTCTTTGTCTGTGTGTGCTCTACAACGATCATTCACAGGCTTGGAGCTGAATCGATTAGGTGGGGTTTTCCAGCCCTCGGCCTTCAGGTGCTACGCACCCTGATGTCAGTTTAATATCTGATATGTCATATTAAGCGGATTTTTAGAACAGGGAGTCGGCAATAGGGCCTGCTCCATCCGCTCCATTCATCGACCCAGTATTGCATTGCCTCTAGAAGGTGTGCACTTTATTTGTTGTATTGCAAATAAAAGCTTACCACTCCAACTTTTTGCCTTTTCTCCATCATAATTTGACAGTAAAGCGGGAGTTTTCACTCTTTGATATGTGTTTAAGCCCCTTTGGTTTAAAGTTCAAGATTTTCAAGCAGAGTTTGTGTACGGACAAACCAGCTGAAGAATGCCCAATCTTGTCTTATCTCAGAAGCTAAGAAGGCTTGGGCCTGGTTAGTACTTGGATGGGAGACTACCTGGGAATACCAGGTGCTGTAAGCTTTAACTATTGAAATTTTTTAAAATGAAAGTATTTACATGGCTTTGTTAACTTTTTTGCCTTTTCTCCATCATAATTTGACAGTAAAGCGGGAGTTTTCACTCTTTGATATGTGTTTAAGCCCCTTTGGTTTAAAGTTCAAGATTTTCAAGCAGAGTTTGTGTACGGACAAACCAGCTGAAGAATGCCCAATCTTGTCTTATCTCAGAAGCTAAGAAGGCTTGGGCCTGGTTAGTACTTGGATGGGAGACTACCTGGGAATACCAGGTGCTGTAAGCTTTAACTATTGAAAACTTTTAAAATGAAAGTATTTACATCACTTTGTTAACTTTTTTTAAAGTAAGTTAAGGGGTATTTTCTTTCTTTGATATGTTTTCCCGCCTTTTTTCTTTTTTTTTTTTTTTTTTTTTTCTTTAATTTTCTCTTCAGGTTTCTTTGTCTGTGTGTGCTCTACAACGATCATTCACAGGCTTGGAGCTGAATCGATTAGGTGGGGTTTTCCAGCCCTCGGCCTTCAGGTGCTACGCACCCTGATGTCAGTTTAATATCTGATATGTCATATTAAGCGGATTTTTAGAACAGGGAGTCGGCAATAGGGCCTGCTCCATCCGCTCCATTCATCGACCCAGTATTGCATTGCCTCTAGAAGGTGTGCACTTTATTTGTTGTATTGCAAATAAAAGCTTACCACTCCAACTTTTTGCCTTTTCTCCATCATAATTTGACAGTAAAGCGGGAGTTTTCACTCTTTGATATGTGTTTAAGCCCCTTTGGTTTAAAGTTCAAGATTTTCAAGCAGAGTTTGTGTACGGACAAACCAGCTGAAGAATGCCCAATCTTGTCTTATCTCAGAAGCTAAGAAGGCTTGGGCCTGGTTAGTACTTGGATGGGAGACTACCTGGGAATACCAGGTGCTGTAAGCTTTAACTATTGAAAAACTTTTAAAATAAAAGTATTTACATGGCTTTGTTAACTTTTTTGCCTTTTCTCCATCATAATTTGACAGTAAAGCGGGAGTTTTCACTCTTTGATATGTGTTTAAGCCCCTTTGGTTTAAAGTTCAAGATTTTCAAGCAGAGTTTGTGTACGGACAAACCAGCTGAAGAATGCCCAATCTTGTCTTATCTCAGAAGCTAAGAAGGCTTGGGCCTGGTTAGTACTTGGATGGGAGACTACCTGGGAATACCAGGTGCTGTAAGCTTTAACTATTGAAAAACTTTTAAAATAAAAGTATTTACATGGCTTTGTTAGCTTTTTTGCCTTTTCTCAGTCATAATTTGACAGTAAAGCGGGAGTTTTCGCACTTTATAATGTTTTCAAAGCCCTTTTGTTTAAAGTCCAAGATTTTCAAGCAAAGTTTGCTTACAGACATGCCAGCTGAAGATTGCCCAATCCTGTCTGATCTCAGAAGCTAAGAAGGCCTGGGCCTGGTTAGTACTTGGATGGGAGACTACGTAGGAATGCCAGGTGCAGTAAGCTTTAACTATTGAAAACTTTTAAAATGAAAGTATTTACATCACTTTGTTAACTTTTTTTAAAGTAAGTTAAGGGGTATTTTCTTTCTTTGATATGTTTTCCCGCCTTTTTTCTTTTTTTTTTTTTTTTTTTTCTTTTCTTTAACTTCTCTTCAGGTTTCTTTGTCTGTGTGTGCTCTACAACGATCATTCACAGGCTTGGAGCTGAATCGATTAGGTGGGGTTTTCCAGCCCTCGGCCTTCAGGTGCTACGCACCCTGATGTCAGTTTAATATCTGATATGTCATATTAAGCGGATTTTTAGAACAGGGAGTCGGCAATAGGGCCTGCTCCATCCGCTCCATTCATCGACCCAGTATTGCATTGCCTCTAGAAGGTGTGCACTTTATTTGTTGTATTGCAAATAAAAGCTTACCACTCCAACTTTTTGCCTTTTCTCCATCATAATTTGACAGTAAAGCGGGAGTTTTCACTCTTTGATATGTGTTTAAGCCCCTTTGGTTTAAAGTTCAAGATTTTCAAGCAGAGTTTGTGTACGGACAAACCAGCTGAAGAATGCCCAATCTTGTCTTATCTCAGAAGCTAAGAAGGCTTGGGCCTGGTTAGTACTTGGATGGGAGACTACCTGGGAATACCAGGTGCTATAAGCTTTAACTATTGAAAATTTTTTAAAATGAAAGTATTTACATGGCTTTGTTAACTTTTTTGCCTTTTCTCCATCATAATTTGACAGTAAAGCGGGAGTTTTCACTCTTTGATATGTGTTTAAGCCCCTTTGGTTTAAAGTTCAAGATTTTCAAGCAGAGTTTGTGTACGGACAAACCAGCTGAAGAATGCCCAATCTTGTCTGATCTCAGAAGCTAAGAAGGCTTGGGCCTGGTTAGTACTTGGATGGGAGACTACCTGGGAATACCAGGTGCTGTAAGCTTTAACTATTGAAAACTTTTAAAATGAAAGTATTTACATCACTTTGTTAACTTTTTTTAAAGTAAGTTAAGGGGTATTTTCTTTCTTTGATATGTTTTCCCGCCTTTTTTCTTTTTTTTTTTTTTTTTTTTTTTTTTTTAACTTCTCTTCAGGTTTCTTTGTCTGTGTGTGCTCTACAACGATCATTCACAGGCTTGGAGCTGAATCGATTAGGTGGGGTTTTCCAGCCCTCGGCCTTCAGGTGCTACGCACCCTGATGTCAGTTTAATATCTGATATGTCATATTAAGCGGATTTTTAGAACAGGGAGTCGGCAATAGGGCCTGCTCCATCCGCTCCATTCATCGACCCAGTATTGCATTGCCTCTAGAAGGTGTGCACTTTATTTGTTGTATTGCAAATAAAAGCTTACCACTCCAACTTTTTGCCTTTTCTCCATCATAATTTGACAGTAAAGCGGGAGTTTTCACTCTTTGATATGTGTTTAAGCCCCTTTGGTTTAAAGTTCAAGATTTTCAAGCAGAGTTTGTGTACGGACAAACCAGCTGAAGAATGCCCAATCTTGTCTTATCTCAGAAGCTAAGAAGGCTTGGGCCTGGTTAGTACTTGGATGGGAGACTACCTGGGAATACCAGGTGCTGTAAGCTTTAACTATTGAAAAACTTTTAAAATAAAAGTATTTACATGGCTTTGTTAGCTTTTTTGCCTTTTCTCCATCATAATTTGACAGTAAAGCGGGAGTTTTCACTCTTTGATATGTGTTTAAGCCCCTTTGGTTTAAAGTTCAAGATTTTCAAGCAGAGTTTGTGTACGGACAAACCAGCTGAAGAATGCCCAATCTTGTCTTATCTCAGAAGCTAAGAAGGCTTGGGCCTGGTTAGTACTTGGATGGGAGACTACCTGGGAATACCAGGTGCTGTAAGCTTTAACTATTGAAAAACTTTTAAAATAAAAGTATTTACATGGCTTTGTTAGCTTTTTTGCCTTTTCTCAGTCATAATTTGACAGTAAAGCGGGAGTTTTCGCACTTTATAATGTTTTCAAGCCCTTTGGTTTAAAGTCCAAGATTTTCAAGCAGAGTTTGCTTACAGACATGCCAGCTGAAGATTGCCCAATCTTGTCTGATCTCAGAAGCTAAGAAGGCCTGGGCCTGGTTAGTACTTGGATGGGAGACTACGTAGGAATGCCAGGTGCAGTAAGCTGTAACTATTGAAAACTTTTAAAATGAAAGTATTTACATCACTTTGTTAACTTTTTTTAAAGTAAGTTAAGGGGTATTTTCTTTCTTTGATATGTTTTCCCGCCTTTTTTCTTTTTTTTTTTTTTTTTTTTTTTTTTTTCTTTAACTTCTCTTCAGGTTTCTTTGTCTGTGTGTGCTCTACAACGATCATTCACAGGCTTGGAGCTGAATCGATTAGGTGGGGTTTTCCAGCCCTCGGCCTTCAGGTGCTACGCACCCTGATGTCAGTTTAATATCTGATATGTCATATTAAGCGGATTTTTAGAACAGGGAGTCGGCAATAGGGCCTGCTCCATCCGCTCCATTCATCGACCCAGTATTGCATTGCCTCTAGAAGGTGTGCACTTTATTTGTTGTATTGCAAATAAAAGCTTACCACTCCAACTTTTTGCCTTTTCTCCATCATAATTTGACAGTAAAGCGGGAGTTTTCACTCTTTGATATGTGTTTAAGCCCCTTTGGTTTAAAGTTCAAGATTTTCAAGCAGAGTTTGTGTACGGACAAACCAGCTGAAGAATGCCCAATCTTGTCTTATCTCAGAAGCTAAGAAGGCTTGGGCCTGGTTAGTACTTGGATGGGAGACTACCTGGGAATACCAGGTGCTGTAAGCTTTAACTATTGAAAAACTTTTAAAATAAAAGTATTTACATGGCTTTGTTAACTTTTTTGCCTTTTCTCCATCATAATTTGACAGTAAAGCGGGAGTTTTCACTCTTTGATATGTGTTTAAGCCCCTTTGGTTTAAAGTTCAAGATTTTCAAGCAGAGTTTGTGTACGGACAAACCAGCTGAAGAATGCCCAATCTTGTCTTATCTCAGAAGCTAAGAAGGCCTGGGCCTGGTTAGTACTTGGATGGGAGACTACGTAGGAATGCCAGGTGCAGTAAGCTTTAACTATTGAAAACTTTTAAAATGAAAGTATTTACATCACTTTGTTACCTTTTTTTAAAGTAAGTTAAGGGGTATTTTCTTTCTTTGATATGTTTTCCCGCCTTTTTTCTTTTTTTTTTTTTTTTTTTTTTTTTTTCTTTAACTTCTCTTCAGGTTTCTTTGTCTGTGTGTGCTCTACAACGATCATTCACAGGCTTGGAGCTGAATCGATTAGGTGGGGTTTTCCAGCCCTCGGCCTTCAGGTGCTACGCACCCTGATGTCAGTTTAATATCTGATATGTCATATTAAGCGGATTTTTAGAACAGGGAGTCGGCAATAGGGCCTGCTCCATCCGCTCCATTCATCGACCCAGTATTGCATTGCCTCTAGAAGGTGTGCACTTTATTTGTTGTATTGCAAATAAAAGCTTACCACTCCAACTTTTTGCCTTTTCTCCATCATAATTTGACAGTAAAGCGGGAGTTTTCACTCTTTGATATGTGTTTAAGCCCCTTTGGTTTAAAGTTCAAGATTTTCAAGCAGAGTTTGTGTACGGACAAACCAGCTGAAGAATGCCCAATCTTGTCTTATCTCAGAAGCTAAGAAGGCTTGGGCCTGGTTAGTACTTGGATGGGAGACTACCTGGGAATACCAGGTGCTGTAAGCTTTAACTATTGAAAAACTTTTAAAATAAAAGTATTTACATGGCTTTGTTAGCTTTTTTGCCTTTTCTCCATCATAATTTGACAGTAAAGCGGGAGTTTTCACTCTTTGATATGTGTTTAAGCCCCTTTGGTTTAAAGTTCAAGATTTTCAAGCAGAGTTTGTGTACGGACAAACCAGCTGAAGAATGCCCAATCTTGTCTTATCTCAGAAGCTAAGAAGGCTTGGGCCTGGTTAGTACTTGGATGGGAGACTACCTGGGAATACCAGGTGCTGTAAGCTTTAACTATTGAAAAACTTTTAAAATAAAAGTATTTACATGGCTTTGTTAGCTTTTTTGCCTTTTCTCCAGTCATAATTTGACAGTAAAGCGGGAGTTTTCACTCTTGATATGTTTTCAAAGCCCTTTGGTTTAAAGTCCAAGATTTTCAAGCAGAGTTTGCGTACAGACATACCAGCTGAAGAATTGCCCAATCTTGTCTGATCTCAGAAGCTAAGAAGGCCTGGGCCTGGTTAGTACTTGGATGGGAGACTACGTAGGAATGCCAGGTGCAGTAAGCTGTAACTATTGAAAACTTTTAAAATGAAAGTATTTACATCACTTTGTTACCTTTTTTTAAAGTAAGTTAAGGGGTATTTTCTTTCTTTGATATGTTTTCCCGCCTTTTTTCTTTTTTTTTTTTTTTTTTTTTTTTTTTTTTAACTTCTCTTCAGGTTTCTTTGTCTGTGTGTGCTCTACAACGATCATTCACAGGCTTGGAGCTGAATCGATTAGGTGGGGTTTTCCAGCCCTCGGCCTTCAGGTGCTACGCACCCTGATGTCAGTTTAATATCTGATATGTCATATTAAGCGGATTTTTAGAACAGGGAGTCGGCAATAGGGCCTGCTCCATCCGCTCCATTCATCGACCCAGTATTGCATTGCCTCTAGAAGGTGTGCACTTTATTTGTTGTATTGCAAATAAAAGCTTACCACTCCAACTTTTTGCCTTTTCTCCATCATAATTTGACAGTAAAGCGGGAGTTTTCACTCTTTGATATGTGTTTAAGCCCCTTTGGTTTAAAGTTCAAGATTTTCAAGCAGAGTTTGTGTACGGACAAACCAGCTGAAGAATGCCCAATCTTGTCTTATCTCAGAAGCTAAGAAGGCTTGGGCCTGGTTAGTACTTGGATGGGAGACTACCTGGGAATACCAGGTGCTGTAAGCTTTAACTATTGAAAAACTTTTAAAATAAAAGTATTTACATGGCTTTGTTAGCTTTTTTGCCTTTTCTCCATCATAATTTGACAGTAAAGCGGGAGTTTTCACTCTTTGATATGTGTTTAAGCCCCTTTGGTTTAAAGTTCAAGATTTTCAAGCAGAGTTTGTGTACGGACAAACCAGCTGAAGAATGCCCAATCTTGTCTTATCTCAGAAGCTAAGAAGGCTTGGGCCTGGTTAGTACTTGGATGGGAGACTACCTGGGAATACCAGGTGCTGTAAGCTTTAACTATTGAAAAACTTTTAAAATAAAAGTATTTACATGGCTTTGTTAGCTTTTTTGCCTTTTCTCAGTCATAATTTGACAGTAAAGCGGGAGTTTTCGCACTTTATAATGTTTTCAAAGCCCTTTTGTTTAAAGTCCAAGATTTTCAAGCAAAGTTTGCTTACAGACATGCCAGCTGAAGATTGCCCAATCTTGTCTGATCTCAGAAGCTAAGAAGGCCTGGGCCTGGTTAGTACTTGGATGGGAGACTACGTAGGAATGCCAGGTGCAGTAAGCTTTAACTATTGAAAACTTTTAAAATGAAAGTATTTACATCACTTTGTTAACTTTTTTTAAAGTAAGTTAAGGGGTATTTTCTTTCTTTGATATGTTTTCCCGCCTTTTTTTTTTTTTTTTTTTTTTTTTCTTTAACTTCTCTTCAGGTTTCTTTGTCTGTGTGTGCTCTACAACGATCATTCACAGGCTTGGAGCTGAATCGATTAGGTGGGGTTTTCCAGCCCTCGGCCTTCAGGTGCTACGCACCCTGATGTCAGTTTAATATCTGATATGTCATATTAAGCGGATTTTTAGAACAGGGAGTCGGCAATAGGGCCTGCTCCAACCGCTCCATTCATCGACCCAGTATTGCAAGGTGTGCACTTTATTTGTTGTATTGCAAATAAAAGCTTACCACTCCAACTTTTTGCCTTTTCTACATCATAATTTGACAGTAAAGCGGGAGTTTTCACTCTTTGATATGTGTTTAAGCCCCTTTGGTTTAAAGTTCAAGATTTTCAAGCAGAGTTTGTGTACGGACAAACCAGCTGAAGAATGCCCAATCTTGTCTTATCTCAGAAGCTAAGAAGGCTTGGGCCTGGTTAGTAATTGGATGGGAGACTACCTGGGAATGCCAGGTGCTGTAAGCTTTAACTATTGAAAAACTTTTAAAATGAAAGTATTTACATGGCTTTGTTAGCTTTTTTGCCTTTTCTCCATCATAATTTGACAGTAAAGCGGGAGTTTTCACTCTTTGATATGTGTTTAAGCCCCTTTGGTTTAAAGTTCAAGATTATCAAGCAGAGTTTGTGTACGGACAAACCAGCTGAAGAATGCCCAATCTTGTCTTATCTCAGAAGCTAAGAAGGCTTGGGCCTGGTTAGTACTTGGATGGGAGACTACCTGGGAATACCAGGTGCTGTAAGCTTTAACTATTGAAAAACTTTTAAAATGAAAGTATTTACATGGCTTTGTTAGCTTTTTTGCCTTTTCTCCATCATAATTTGACAGTAAAGCGGGAGTTTTCACTCTTTGATATGTGTTTAAGCCCCTTTGGTTTAAAGTTCAAGATTTTCAAGCAGAGTTTGTGTACGGACAAACCAGCTGAAGAATGCCCAATCTTGTCTGATCTCAGAAGCTAAGAAGGCTTGGGCCTGGTTAGTACTTGGATGGGAGACTACCTGGGAATACCAGGTGCTGTAAGCTTTAACTATTGAAAAACTTTTAAAATAAAAGTATTTACATGGCTTTGTTAACTTTTTTGCCTTTTCTCCATCATAATTTGACAGTAAAGCGGGAGTTTTCACTCTTTGATATGTGTTCAAGCCCCTTTGGTTTAAAGTTCAAGATTTTCAAGGAGAGTTTGTGTACGGACAAACCAGCTGAAGAATGCCCAATCTTGTCTGATCTCAGAAGCTAAGAAGGCTTGGGCCTGGTTAGTACTTGGATGGGAGACTACCTGGGAATACCAGGTGCTGTAAGCTTTAACTATTGAAAAACTTTTAAAATGAAAGTATTTACATGGCTTTGTTAGCTTTTTTTTGCCTTGTCTCCATCATAATTTGACAGTAAAGTGGGAGTTTTCACTCTTTGATATGTGTTCAAGCCCCTTTGGTTTAAAGTTCAAGATTTTCAAGGAGAGTTTGTTTACGGACAAACCAGCTGAAGAATGCCCAATCTTGTCTGATCTCAGAAGCTAAGAAGGCTTGGGCCTGGTTAGTACTTGGATGGGAGACTACCTGGGAATGCCAGGTGCTGTAAGCTTTAACTATTGAAAAACTTTTAAAATGAAAGTATTTACATGGCTTTGTTAGCTTTTTTGCCTTTTCTCCATCATAATTTGACAGTAAAGCGGGAGTTTTCACTCTTTGATATGTGTTTAAGCCCCTTTGGTTTAAAGTTCAAGATTTTCAAGCAGAGTTTGTGTACGGACAAACCAGCTGAAGAATGCCCAATCTTGTCTTATCTCAGAAGCTAAGAAGGCTTGGGCCTGGTTAGTACTTGGATGGGAGACTACCTGGGAATACCAGGTGCTGTAAGCTTTAACTATTGAAAAACTTTTAAAATAAAAGTATTTACATGGCTTTGTTAGCTTTTTTTTGCCTTTTCTCAGTCATAATTTGACAGTAAAGCGGGAGTTTTCGCACTTTATAATGTTTTCAAAGCCCTTTTGTTTAAAGTCCAAGATTTTCAAGCAAAGTTTGCTTACAGACATGCCAGCTGAAGATTGCCCAATCTTGTCTGATCTCAGAAGCTAAGAAGGCTTGGGCCTGGTTAGTACTTGGATGGGAGACTACATAGGAATGCCAGGTGCAGTAAGCTTTAACTATTGAAAACTTTTAAAATGAAAGTATTTACATCACTTTGTTAACTTTTTTTAAAGTAAGTTAAGGGGTATTTTCTTTCTTTGATATGTTTTCCCGCCTTTTTTCTTTTTTTTTTTTTTTTTTTTTTTTCTTTAACTTCTCTTCAGGTTTCTTTGTCTGTGTGTGCTCTACAACGATCATTCACAGGCTTGGAGCTGAATCGATTAGGTGGGGTTTTCCAGCCCTCGGCCTTCAGGTGCTACGCACCCTGATGTCAGTTTAATATCTGATATGTCATATTAAGCGGATTTTTAGAACAGGGAGTCGGCAATAGGGCCTGCTCCATCCGCTCCATTCATCGACCCAGTATTGCATTGCCTCTAGAAGGTGTGCACTTTATTTGTTGTATTGCAAATAAAAGCTTACCACTCCAACTTTTTGCCTTTTCTCCATCATAATTTGACAGTAAAGCGGAAGTTTTCACTCTTTGATATGTGTTTAAGCCCCTTTAGTTTAAAGTTCAAGATTTTCAAGCAGAGTTTGTGTACGGACAAACCAGCTGAAGAATGCCCAATCTTGTCTTATCTCAGAAGCTAAGAAGGCTTGGGCCTGGTTAGTACTTGGATGGGAGACTACCTGGGAATACCAGGTGCTGTAAGCTTTAACTATTGAAAATTTTTTAAATGAAAGTATTTACATGGCTTTGTTAACTTTTTTGCCTTTTCTCCATCATAATTTGACAGTAAAGCGGGAGTTTTCACTCTTTGATATGTGTTTAAGCCCCTTTGGTTTAAAGTTCAAGATTTTCAAGCAGAGTTTGTGTACGGACAAACCAGCTGAAGAATGCCCAATCTTGTCTTATCTCAGAAGCTAAGAAGGCTTGGGCCTGGTTAGTACTTGGATGGGAGACTACCTGGGAATACCAGGTGCTGTAAGCTTTAACTATTGAAAAACTTTTAAAATAAAAGTATTTACATGGCTTTGTTAGCTTTTTTGCCTTTTCTCAGTCATAATTTGACAGTAAAGCGGGAGTTTTCGCACTTTATAATGTTTTCAAAGCCCTTTTGTTTAAAGTCCAAGATTTTCAAGCAAAGTTTGCTTACAGACATGCCAGCTGAAGATTGCCCAATCTTGTCTGATCTCAGAAGCTAAGAAGGCCTGGGCCTGGTTAGTACTTGGATGGGAGACTACGTAGGAATGCCAGGTGCAGTAAGCTTTAACTATTGAAAACTTTTAAAATGAAAGTATTTACATCACTTTGTTAACTTTTTTTAAAGTAAGTTAAGGGGTATTTTCTTTCTTTGATATGTTTTCCCGCCTTTTTTCTTTTTTTTTTTTTTTTTTTTTTTCTTTTCTTTAACTTCTCTTCAGGTTTCTTTGTCTGTGTGTGCTCTACAACGATCATTCACAGGCTTGGAGCTGAATCGATTAGGTGGGGTTTTCCAGCCCTCGGCCTTCAGGTGCTACGCACCCTGATGTCAGTTTAATATCTGATATGTCATATTAAGCGGATTTTTAGAACAGGGAGTCGGCAATAGGGCCTGCTCCATCCGCTCCATTCATCGACCCAGTATTGCAAGGTGTGCACTTTATTTGTTGTATTGCAAATAAAAGCTTACCACTCCAACTTTTTGCCTTTTCTCCATCATAATTTGACAGTAAAGCGGGAGTTTTCACTCTTTGATATGTGTTTAAGCCCCTTTGGTTTAAAGTTCAAGATTTTCAAGCAGAGTTTGTGTACGGACAAACCAGCTGAAGAATGCCCAATCTTGTCTTATCTCAGAAGCTAAGAAGGCTTGGGCCTGGTTAGTACTTGGATGGGAGACTACCTGGGAATGCCAGGTGCTGTAAGCTTTAACTATTGAAAAACTTTTAAAATGAAAGTATTTACATGGCTTTGTTAGCTTTTTTGCCTTTTCTCCATCATAATTTGACAGTAAAGCGGGAGTTTTCACTCTTTGATATGTGTTTAAGCCCCTTTGGTTTAAAGTTCAAGATTTATCAAGCAGAGTTTGTGTACGGACAAACCAGCTGAAGAATGCCCAATCTTGTCTTATCTCAGAAGCTAAGAAGGCTTGGGCCTGGTTAGTACTTGGATGGGAGACTACCTGGGAATACCAGGTGCTGTAAGCTTTAACTATTGAAAAACTTTTAAAATGAAAGTATTTACATGGCTTTGTTAGCTTTTTTGCCTTTTCTCCATCATAATTTGACAGTAAAGCGGGAGTTTTCACTCTTTGATATGTGTTTAAGCCCCTTTGGTTTAAAGTTCAAGATTTTCAAGCAGAGTTTGTGTACGGACAAACCAGCTGAAGAATGCCCAATCTTGTCTTATCTCAGAAGCTAAGAAGGCTTGGGCCTGGTTAGTACTTGGATGGGAGACTACCTGGGAATACCAGGTGCTGTAAGCTTTAACTATTGAAAAACTTTTAAAATAAAAGTATTTACATGGCTTTGTTAGCTTTTTTTGCCTTTTCTCAGTCATAATTTGACAGTAAAGCGGGAGTTTTCGCACTTTATAATGTTTTCAAAGCCCTTTTGTTTAAAGTCCAAGATTTTCAAGCAAAGTTTGCTTACAGACATGCCAGCTGAAGATTGCCCAATCTTGTCTGATCTCAGAAGCTAAGAAGGCTTGGGCCTGGTTAGTACTTGGATGGGAGACTACATAGGAATGCCAGGTGCAGTAAGCTTTAACTATTGAAAACTTTTAAAATGAAAGTATTTACATCACTTTGTTAACTTTTTTTAAAGTAAGTTAAGGGGTATTTTCTTTCTTTGATATGTTTTCCCGCCTTTTTTCTTTTTTTTTTTTTTTTTTTTTTTCTTTAACTTCTCTTCAGGTTTCTTTGTCTGTGTGTGCTCTACAACGATCATTCACAGGCTTGGAGCTGAATCGATTAGGTGGGGTTTTCCAGCCCTCGGCCTTCAGGTGCTACGCACCCTGATGTCAGTTTAATATCTGATATGTCATATTAAGCGGATTTTTAGAACAGGGAGTCGGCAATAGGGCCTGCTCCATCCGCTCCATTCATCGACCCAGTATTGCATTGCCTCTAGAAGGTGTGCACTTTATTTGTTGTATTGCAAATAAAAGCTTACCACTCCAACTTTTTGCCTTTTCTCCATCATAATTTGACAGTAAAGCGGAAGTTTTCACTCTTTGATATGTGTTTAAGCCCCTTTGGTTTAAAGTTCAAGATTTTCAAGCAGAGTTTGTGTACGGACAAACCAGCTGAAGAATGCCCAATCTTGTCTTATCTCAGAAGCTAAGAAGGCTTGGGCCTGGTTAGTACTTGGATGGGAGACTACCTGGGAATACCAGGTGCTGTAAGCTTTAACTATTGAAAACTTTTTAAAATGAAAGTATTTACATGGCTTTGTTAACTTTTTTGCCTTTTCTCCATCATAATTTGACAGTAAAGCGGGAGTTTTCACTCTTTGATATGTGTTTAAGCCCCTTTGGTTTAAAGTTCAAGATTTTCAAGCAGAGTTTGTGTACGGACAAACCAGCTGAAGAATGCCCAATCTTGTCTTATCTCAGAAGCTAAGAAGGCTTGGGCCTGGTTAGTACTTGGATGGGAGACTACCTGGGAATACCAGGTGCTGTAAGCTTTAACTATTGAAAAACTTTTAAAATAAAAGTATTTACATGGCTTTGTTAGCTTTTTTGCCTTTTCTCAGTCATAATTTGACAGTAAAGCGGGAGTTTTCGCACTTTATAATGTTTTCAAAGCCCTTTTGTTTAAAGTCCAAGATTTTCAAGCAGAGTTTGCTTACAGACATGCCAGCTGAAGATTGCCCAATCTTGTCTGATCTCAGAAGCTAAGAAGGCCTGGGCCTGGTTAGTACTTGGATGGGAGACTACGTAGGAATGCCAGGTGCAGTAAGCTTTAACTATTGAAAACTTTTAAAATGAAAGTATTTACATCACTTTGTTAACTTTTTTTAAAGTAAGTTAAGGGGTATTTTCTTTCTTTGATATGTTTTCCCGCCTTTTTTCTTTTTTTTTTTTTTTTTTTTTCTTTTCTTTAACTTCTCTTCAGGTTTCTTTGTCTGTGTGTGCTCTACAACGATCATTCACAGGCTTGGAGCTGAATCGATTAGGTGGGGTTTTCCAGCCCTCGGCCTTCAGGTGCTACGCACCCTGATGTCAGTTTAATATCTGATATGTCATATTAAGCGGATTTTTAGAACAGGGAGTCGGCAATAGGGCCTGCTCCAATCCGCTCCATTCATCGACCCAGTATTGCATGCCTCTAGAAGGTGTGCACTTTATTTGTTGTATTGCAAATAAAAGCTTACCACTCCAACTTTTTGCCTTTTCTCCATCATAATTTGACAGTAAAGCGGGAGTTTTCACTCTTTGATATGTGTTTAAGCCCCTTTGGTTTAAAGTTCAAGATTTTCAAGCAGAGTTTGTGTACGGACAAACCAGCTGAAGAATGCCCAATCTTGTCTTATCTCAGAAGCTAAGAAGGCTTGGGCCTGGTTAGTACTTGGATGGGAGACTACCTGGGAATGCCAGGTGCTGTAAGCTTTAACTATTGAAAAACTTTTAAAATGAAAGTATTTACATGGCTTTGTTAGCTTTTTTGCCTTTTCTCCATCATAATTTGACAGTAAAGCGGGAGTTTTCACTCTTTGATATGTGTTTAAGCCCCTTTGGTTTAAAGTTCAAGATTATCAAGCAGAGTTTGTGTACGGACAAACCAGCTGAAGAATGCCCAATCTTGTCTTATCTCAGAAGCTAAGAAGGCTTGGGCCTGGTTAGTACTTGGATGGGAGACTACCTGGGAATACCAGGTGCTGTAAGCTTTAACTATTGAAAAACTTTTAAAATGAAAGTATTTACATGGCTTTGTTAGCTTTTTTGCCTTTTCTCCATCATAATTTGACAGTAAAGCGGGAGTTTTCACTCTTTGATATGTGTTTAAGCCCCTTTGGTTTAAAGTTCAAGATTTTCAAGCAGAGTTTGTGTACGGACAAACCAGCTGAAGAATGCCCAATCTTGTCTGATCTCAGAAGCTAAGAAGGCTTGGGCCTGGTTAGTACTTGGATGGGAGACTACCTGGGAATACCAGGTGCTGTAAGCTTTAACTATTGAAAAACTTTTAAAATAAAAGTATTTACATGGCTTTGTTAACTTTTTTGCCTTTTCTCCATCATAATTTGACAGTAAAGCGGGAGTTTTCACTCTTTGATATGTGTTCAAGCCCCTTTGGTTTAAAGTTCAAGATTTTCAAGGAGAGTTTGTGTACGGACAAACCAGCTGAAGAATGCCCAATCTTGTCTGATCTCAGAAGCTAAGAAGGCTTGGGCCTGGTTAGTACTTGGATGGGAGACTACCTGGGAATACCAGGTGCTGTAAGCTTTAACTATTGAAAAACTTTTAAAATGAAAGTATTTACATGGCTTTGTTAGCTTTTTTTTGCCTTTTCTCCATCATAATTTGACAGTAAAGTGGGAGTTTTCACTCTTTGATATGTGTTCAAGCCCCTTTGGTTTAAAGTTCAAGATTTTCAAGCAGAGTTTGTGTACGGACAAACCAGCTGAAGAATGCCCAATCTTGTCTGATCTCAGAAGCTAAGAAGGCTTGGGCCTGGTTAGTACTTGGATGGGAGACTACCTGGGAATGCCAGGTGCTGTAAGCTTTAACTATTGAAAAACTTTTAAAATGAAAGTATTTACATGGCTTTGTTAGCTTTTTTGCCTTTTCTCCATCATAATTTGACAGTAAAGCGGGAGTTTTCACTCTTTGATATGTGTTTAAGCCCCTTTGGTTTAAAGTTCAAGATTTTCAAGCAGAGTTTGTGTACGGACAAACCAGCTGAAGAATGCCCAATCTTGTCTTATCTCAGAAGCTAAGAAGGCTTGGGCCTGGTTAGTACTTGGATGGGAGACTACCTGGGAATACCAGGTGCTGTAAGCTTTAACTATTGAAAAACTTTTAAAATAAAAGTATTTACATGGCTTTGTTAGCTTTTTTTGCCTTTTCTCAGTCATAATTTGACAGTAAAGCGGGAGTTTTCGCACTTTATAATGTTTTCAAAGCCCTTTTGTTTAAAGTCCAAGATTTTCAAGCAGAGTTTGCTTACAGACATGCCAGCTGAAGATTGCCCAATCTTGTCTGATCTCAGAAGCTAAGAAGGCTTGGGCCTGGTTAGTACTTGGATGGGAGACTACATAGGAATGCCAGGTGCAGTAAGCTTTAACTATTGAAAACTTTTAAAATGAAAGTATTTACATCACTTTGTTAACTTTTTTTAAAGTAAGTTAAGGGGTATTTTCTTTCTTTGATATGTTTTCCCGCCTTTTTTCTTTTTTTTTTTTTTTTTTCTTTAACTTCTCTTCAGGTTTCTTTGTCTGTGTGTGCTCTACAACGATCATTCACAGGCTTGGAGCTGAATCGATTAGGTGGGGTTTTCCAGCCCTCGGCCTTCAGGTGCTACGCACCCTGATGTCAGTTTAATATCTGATATGTCATATTAAGCGGATTTTTAGAACAGGGAGTCGGCAATAGGGCCTGCTCCATCCGCTCCATTCATCGACCCAGTATTGCATTGCCTCTAGAAGGTGTGCACTTTATTTGTTGTATTGCAAATAAAAGCTTACCACTCCAACTTTTTGCCTTTTCTCCATCATAATTTGACAGTAAAGCGGAAGTTTTCACTCTTTGATATGTGTTTAAGCCCCTTTGGTTTAAAGTTCAAGATTTTCAAGCAGAGTTTGTGTACGGACAAACCAGCTGAAGAATGCCCAATCTTGTCTTATCTCAGAAGCTAAGAAGGCTTGGGCCTGGTTAGTACTTGGATGGGAGACTACCTGGGAATACCAGGTGCTGTAAGCTTTAACTATTGAAAATTTTTTAAAATGAAAGTATTTACATGGCTTTGTTAACTTTTTTGCCTTTTCTCCATCATAATTTGACAGTAAAGCGGGAGTTTTCACTCTTTGATATGTGTTTAAGCCCCTTTGGTTTAAAGTTCAAGATTTTCAAGCAGAGTTTGTGTACGGACAAACCAGCTGAAGAATGCCCAATCTTGTCTTATCTCAGAAGCTAAGAAGGCTTGGGCCTGGTTAGTACTTGGATGGGAGACTACCTGGGAATACCAGGTGCTGTAAGCTTTAACTATTGAAAAACTTTTAAAATAAAAGTATTTACATGGCTTTGTTAGCTTTTTTGCCTTTTCTCAGTCATAATTTGACAGTAAAGCGGGAGTTTTCGCACTTTATAATGTTTTCAAAGCCCTTTTGTTTAAAGTCCAAGATTTTCAAGCAGAGTTTGCTTACAGACATGCCAGCTGAAGATTGCCCAATCTTGTCTGATCTCAGAAGCTAAGAAGGCCTGGGCCTGGTTAGTACTTGGATGGGAGACTACGTAGGAATGCCAGGTGCAGTAAGCTTTAACTATTGAAAACTTTTAAAATGAAAGTATTTACATCACTTTGTTAACTTTTTTAAAGTAAGTTAAGGGGTATTTTCTTTCTTTGATATGTTTTCCCGCCTTTTTTCTTTTTTTTTTTTTTTTTTTTTTCTTTTCTTTAACTTCTCTTCAGGTTTCTTTGTCTGTGTGTGCTCTACAACGATCATTCACAGGCTTGGAGCTGAATCGATTAGGTGGGGTTTTCCAGCCCTCGGCCTTTAGGTGCTACGCACCCTGATGTCAGTTTAATATCTGATATGTCATATTAAGTGGATTTTTAGAACAGGGAGTCGGCAATAGGGCCTGCTCTATCCGCTCCATTCATCGACCCAGTATTGCAAGGTGTGCACTTTATTTGTTGTATTGCAAATAAAAGCTTACCACTCCAACTTTTTGCCTTTTCTCCATCATAATTTGACAGTAAAGCGGGAGTTTTCACTCTTTGATATGTGTTTAAGCCCCTTTGGTTTAAAGTTCAAGATTTTCAAGCAGAGTTTGTGTACGGACAAACCAGCTGAAGAATGCCCAATCTTGTCTTATCTCAGAAGCTAAGAAGGCTTGGGCCTGGTTAGTACTTGGATGGGAGACTACCTGGGAATACCAGGTGCTGTAAGCTTTAACTATTGAAAAACTTTTAAAATAAAAGTATTTACATGGCTTTGTTAACTTTTTTGCCTTTTCTCCATCATAATTTGACAGTAAAGCGGGGAGTTTTCACTCTTTGATATGTGTTCAAGCCCCTTTGGTTTAAAGTTCAAGATTTTCAAGCAGAGTTGTGTCGGACCAAACCAGCTGAAGAATATGCCCAATCTTGTCTTTCTCAGAAGCTAAGAAGGCTTGGGCCTGGTTAGTACTTGATGGGAGACTACCTGGGAATACCAGGTTGACCTTGAAGCTTCTAACTATTGAATAAACTTT
The DNA here is from genome assembly GCF_900700375.1 of Denticeps clupeoides. Taxonomy (NCBI): domain Eukaryota; kingdom Metazoa; phylum Chordata; class Actinopteri; order Clupeiformes; family Denticipitidae; genus Denticeps; species Denticeps clupeoides. Next base: position 191 of record NW_021630022.1, on the reverse strand, counting down.
AAAATGAAACGTATTTTACATGGCTTTTTGTTAGCTTTTTTTTGCCTTTTACGTTCCATATACATTTGACAGTTTTAAAGCTGGGAGTTTTCCCACTCTTTGATATGTTTTCATAAGCCGCTTTGGTTTCAAAGTTTCCCCAAGATTTTCAAGCAGAGTTTGTGTACGGACAAACCAAGCTGAAGAATGCC
>NW_021630021.1:0-28598 GCF_900700375.1 Denticeps clupeoides | reverse complement strand
ATAACTGACAAAACTGATTTAAAAAACAACAAAAGTCAGAAGTAAAAAAAGTGGAAAAACTGACAAAACTGACATGTTTTTTTTCGACTTGTCATTTTTTTCACTTTTTCTCTTCTGACTTTTGTCATTTTTTGTCATTTTTTTTACCTTTTTACTTCGGACTTTTTTTTTTTTTTCGACTTTGTAGATTTTTGAGCATTTTACAATTCCAACTTAGTTGAATAAGCGGAAAAAATGACAAAGTTAAAAAAAAACAAGTCAGAAGTGAAAAAGGGAAATAACTGACAAAACTGATTTAAAAAACAACAAAAGTCAGAAGTAAAAAAAGTGGAAAAACTGACAAAACTGACATGTTTTTTTTCGACTTAGTCATTTTTTTCACTTTTTCTCTTCTGACTTTTGTCATTTTTTGTCATTTTTTTACCTTTTTACTTCGGACTTTTTTTTTTTTTCGACTTTGTAGATTTTTGAGCATTTTACAATTCCAACTTAGTTGAATAAGCGGAAAAAATGACAAAGTTAAAAAAAAACAAGTCAGAAGTGAAAAAGGGAAATAACTGACAAAACTGATTTAAAAAACAACAAAAGTCAGAAGTAAAAAAAGTGGAAAAACTGACAAAACTGACATGTTTTTTTTCGACTTAGTCATTTTTTTCACTTTTTCTCTTCTGACTTTTGTCATTTTTTGTCATTTTTTTACCTTTTTACTTCGGACTTTTATTTTTTTTCGACTTTGTAGATTTTTGAGCATTTTACAATTCCAACTTAGTTGAATAAGCTGGAAAAAATGACAAAGTTAAAAAAAAACAAGTCAGAAGTGAAAAAGGGAAATAACTGACAAAACTGATTTAAAAAACAACAAAAGTCAGAAGTAAAAAAGTGGAAAAACTGACAAAACTGACATGTTTTTTTTCGACTTTGTCATTTTTTTCACTTTTTCTCTTCTGACTTTTGTCATTTTTTGTCATTTTTTTTACCTTTTTACTTCGGACTTTTATTTTTTTTTTCGACTTTGTAGATTTTTGAGCATTTTACAATTCCAACTTAGTTGAATAAGCGGAAAAAATGACAAAGTTAAAAAAAAACAAGTCAGAAGTGAAAAAGGGAAATAACTGACAAAACTGATTTAAAAAACAACAAAAGTCAGAAGTAAAAAAAGTGGAAAAACTGACAAAACTGACATGTTTTTTTTCGACTTAGTCATTTTTTTCACTTTTTCTCTTCTGACTTTTGTCATTTTTTGTCATTTTTTTTAACCTTTTTACTTCGGACTTTTAATTTTTTCGACTTTGTAGATTTTTGAGCATTTTACAATTCCAACTTAGTTGAATAAGCGGAAAAAATGACAAAGTTAAAAAAAAACAAGTCAGAAGTGAAAAAGGGAAATAACTGACAAAACTGATTTAAAAAACAACAAAAGTCAGAAGTAAAAAAAGTGGAAAAACTGACAAAACTGACATGTTTTTTTTCGACTTTGTCATTTTTTTCACTTTTTCTCTTCTGACTTTTGTCATTTTTTGTCATTTTTTTACCTTTTTACTTCGGACTTTTTTTTTTTTTTCGACTTTGTAGATTTTTGAGCATTTTACAATTCCAACTTAGTTGAATAAGCGGAAAAAATGACAAAGTTAAAAAAAAACAAGTCAGAAGTGAAAAAGGGAAATAACTGACAAAACTGATTTAAAAAACAACAAAAGTCAGAAGTAAAAAAGTGAAAAAACTGACAAAACTGACATGTTTTTTTTCGACTTAGTCATTTTTTTCACTTTTTCTCTTCTGACTTTTGTCATTTTTTGTCATTTTTTTAACCTTTTTACTTCGGACTTTTAATTTTTTTTCGACTTTGTAGATTTTTGAGCATTTTACAATTCCAACTTAGTTGAATAAGCGGAAAAAATGACAAAGTTAAAAAAAAACAAGTCAGAAGTGAAAAAGGGAAATAACTGACAAAACTGATTTAAAAAACAACAAAAGTCAGAAGTAAAAAAAGTGGAAAAACTGACAAAACTGACATGTTTTTTTTCGACTTTGTCATTTTTTTCACTTTTTCTCTTCTGACTTTTGTCATTTTTTGTCATTTTTTTTACCTTTTTACTTCGGACTTTTTTTTTTTTTTCGACTTTGTAGATTTTTGAGCATTTTACAATTCCAACTTAGTTGAATAAGCGGAAAAAATGACAAAGTTAAAAAAAAACAAGTCAGAAGTGAAAAAGGGAAATAACTGACAAAACTGATTTAAAAAACAACAAAAGTCAGAAGTAAAAAAAGTGGAAAAACTGACAAAACTGACATGTTTTTTTTCGACTTTTGTCATTTTTTTCACTTTTTCTCTTCTGACTTTTGTCATTTTTTGTCATTTTTTTACCTTTTTACTTCGGACTTTTAATTTTTTTTCGACTTTGTAGATTTTTGAGCATTTTACAATTCCAACTTAGTTGAATAAGCGGAAAAAATGACAAAGTTAAAAAAAAACAAGTCAGAAGTGAAAAAGGGAAATAACTGACAAAACTGATTTAAAAAACAACAAAAGTCAGAAGTAAAAAAAGTGGAAAAACTGACAAAACTGACATGTTTTTTTTCGACTTTGTCATTTTTTTCACTTTTTCTCTTCTGACTTTTGTCATTTTTTGTCATTTTTTTTACCTTTTTACTTCGGACTTTTTTTTTTTTTTCGACTTTGTAGATTTTTGAGCATTTTACAATTCCAACTTAGTTGAATAAGCGGAAAAAATGACAAAGTTAAAAAAAAACAAGTCAGAAGTGAAAAAGGGAAATAACTGACAAAACTGATTTAAAAAACAACAAAAGTCAGAAGTAAAAAAGTGAAAAAAATGACAAAACTGACATGTTTTTTTTCGACTTAGTCATTTTTTTCACTTTTTCTCTTCTGACTTTTGTCATTTTTTGTCATTTTTTTACCTTTTTACTTCGGACTTTTATTTTTTTTCGACTTTGTAGATTTTTGAGCATTTTACAATTCCAACTTAGTTGAATAAGCGGAAAAAATGACAAAGTTAAAAAAAAACAAGTCAGAAGTGAAAAAGGGAAATAACTGACAAAACTGATTTAAAAAACAACAAAAGTCAGAAGTAAAAAAAGTGGAAAAACTGACAAAACTGACATGTTTTTTTTCGACTTTGTCATTTTTTTCACTTTTTCTCTTCTGACTTTTGTCATTTTTTGTCATTTTTTTACCTTTTTACTTCGGACTTTTTTTTTTTTTTCGACTTTGTAGATTTTTGAGCATTTTACAATTCCAACTTAGTTGAATAAGCGGAAAAAATGACAAAGTTAAAAAAAAACAAGTCAGAAGTGAAAAAGGGAAATAACTGACAAAACTGATTTAAAAAACAACAAAAGTCAGAAGTAAAAAAAGTGGAAAAACTGACAAAACTGACATGTTTTTTTTCGACTTGTCATTTTTTTCACTTTTTCTCTTCTGACTTTTGTCATTTTTTGTCATTTTTTTTACCTTTTTACTTCGGACTTTTAATTTTTTTTCGACTTTGTAGATTTTTGAGCATTTTACAATTCCAACTTAGTTGAATAAGCGGAAAAAATGACAAAGTTAAAAAAAAACAAGTCAGAAGTGAAAAAGGGAAATAACTGACAAAACTGATTTAAAAAACAACAAAAGTCAGAAGTAAAAAAAGTGGAAAAACTGACAAAACTGACATGTTTTTTTTCGACTTTGTCATTTTTTTCACTTTTTCTCTTCTGACTTTTGTCATTTTTTGTCATTTTTTTACCTTTTTACTTCGGACTTTTTTTTTTTTTTCGACTTTGTAGATTTTTGAGCATTTTACAATTCCAACTTAGTTGAATAAGCGGAAAAAATGACAAAGTTAAAAAAAAACAAGTCAGAAGTGAAAAAGGGAAATAACTGACAAAACTGATTTAAAAAACAACAAAAGTCAGAAGTAAAAAAAGTGGAAAAACTGACAAAACTGACATGTTTTTTTTCGACTTTGTCATTTTTTTCACTTTTTCTCTTCTGACTTTTGTCATTTTTTGTCATTTTTTTACCTTTTTACTTCGGACTTTTATTTTTTTTTTCGACTTTGTAGATTTTTGAGCATTTTACAATTCCAACTTAGTTGAATAAGCGGAAAAAATGACAAAGTTAAAAAAAAACAAGTCAGAAGTGAAAAAGGGAAATAACTGACAAAACTGATTTAAAAAACAACAAAAGTCAGAAGTAAAAAAAGTGGAAAAACTGACAAAACTGACATGTTTTTTTTCGACTTAGTCATTTTTTTCACTTTTTCTCTTCTGACTTTTGTCATTTTTTGTCATTTTTTTTACCTTTTTACTTCGGACTTTTATTTTTTTTTCGACTTTGTAGATTTTTGAGCATTTTACAATTCCAACTTAGTTGAATAAGCGGAAAAAATGACAAAGTTAAAAAAAAACAAGTCAGAAGTGAAAAAGGGAAATAACTGACAAAACTGATTTAAAAAACAACAAAAGTCAGAAGTAAAAAAAGTGGAAAAACTGACAAAACTGACATGTTTTTTTTCGACTTTGTCATTTTTTTCACTTTTTCTCTTCTGACTTTTGTCATTTTTTGTCATTTTTTTACCTTTTTACTTCGGACTTTTATTTTTTTTTTCGACTTTGTAGATTTTTGAGCATTTTACAATTCCAACTTAGTTGAATAAGCGGAAAAAATGACAAAGTTAAAAAAAAACAAGTCAGAAGTGAAAAAGGGAAATAACTGACAAAACTGATTTAAAAAACAACAAAAGTCAGAAGTAAAAAAAGTGGAAAAACTGACAAAACTGACATGTTTTTTTTCGACTTTGTCATTTTTTTCACTTTTTCTCTTCTGACTTTTGTCATTTTTTGTCATTTTTTTTACCTTTTTACTTCGGACTTTTTTTTTTTTTTCGACTTTGTAGATTTTTGAGCATTTTACAATTCCAACTTAGTTGAATAAGCGGAAAAAATGACAAAGTTAAAAAAAAACAAGTCAGAAGTGAAAAAGGGAAATAACTGACAAAACTGATTTAAAAAACAACAAAAGTCAGAAGTAAAAAAGTGGAAAAACTGACAAAACTGACATGTTTTTTTTCGACTTAGTCATTTTTTTCACTTTTTCTCTTCTGACTTTTGTCATTTTTTGTCATTTTTTTTACCTTTTTACTTCGGACTTTTAATTTTTTTTCGACTTTGTAGATTTTTGAGCATTTTACAATTCCAACTTAGTTGAATAAGCGGAAAAAATGACAAAGTTAAAAAAAAACAAGTCAGAAGTGAAAAAGGGAAATAACTGACAAAACTGATTTAAAAAACAACAAAAGTCAGAAGTAAAAAAAGTGGAAAAACTGACAAAACTGACATGTTTTTTTTCGACTTTGTCATTTTTTTCACTTTTTCTCTTCTGACTTTTGTCATTTTTTGTCATTTTTTTTACCTTTTTACTTCGGACTTTTTTTTTTTTTTCGACTTTGTAGATTTTTGAGCATTTTACAATTCCAACTTAGTTGAATAAGCGGAAAAAATGACAAAGTTAAAAAAAAACAAGTCAGAAGTGAAAAAGGGAAATAACTGACAAAACTGATTTAAAAAACAACAAAAGTCAGAAGTAAAAAAAGTGGAAAAACTGACAAAACTGACATGTTTTTTTTCGACTTTGTCATTTTTTTCACTTTTTCTCTTCTGACTTTTGTCATTTTTTGTCATTTTTTTACCTTTTTACTTCGGACTTTTAATTTTTTTTCGACTTTGTAGATTTTTGAGCATTTTACAATTCCAACTTAGTTGAATAAGCGGAAAAAATGACAAAGTTAAAAAAAAACAAGTCAGAAGTGAAAAAGGGAAATAACTGACAAAACTGATTTAAAAAACAACAAAAGTCAGAAGTAAAAAAAGTGGAAAAACTGACAAAACTGACATGTTTTTTTTCGACTTTGTCATTTTTTTCACTTTTTCTCTTCTGACTTTTGTCATTTTTTGTCATTTTTTTACCTTTTTACTTCGGACTTTTATTTTTTTTTTCGACTTTGTAGATTTTTGAGCATTTTACAATTCCAACTTAGTTGAATAAGCGGAAAAAATGACAAAGTTAAAAAAAAACAAGTCAGAAGTGAAAAAGGGAAATAACTGACAAAACTGATTTAAAAAACAACAAAAGTCAGAAGTAAAAAAGTGGAAAAACTGACAAAACTGACATGTTTTTTTTCAACTTATCATTTTTTTCACTTTTTCTCTTCTGACTTTTGTCATTTTTTGTCATTTTTTTAACCTTTTTACTTCGGACTTTTATTTTTTTTTCGACTTTGTAGATTTTTGAGCATTTTACAATTCCAACTTAGTTGAATAAGTGGAAAAAATGACAAAGTTAAAAAAAAACAAGTCAGAAGTGAAAAAGGGAAATAACTGACAAAACTGATTTAAAAAACAACAAAAGTCAGAAGTAAAAAAAGTGGAAAAACTGACAAAACTGACATGTTTTTTTTCGACTTTGTCATTTTTTTCACTTTTTCTCTTCTGACTTTTGTCATTTTTTGTCATTTTTTTTACCTTTTTACTTCGGACTTTTTTTTTTTTTTCGACTTTGTAGATTTTTGAGCATTTTACAATTCCAACTTAGTTGAATAAGCGGAAAAAATGACAAAGTTAAAAAAAAACAAGTCAGAAGTGAAAAAGGGAAATAACTGACAAAACTGATTTAAAAAACAACAAAAGTCAGAAGTAAAAAAAGTGGAAAAACTGACAAAACTGACATGTTTTTTTTCGACTTTGTCATTTTTTTCACTTTTTCTCTTCTGACTTTTGTCATTTTTTGTCATTTTTTTACCTTTTTACTTCGGACTTTTTTTTTTTTTTTCGACTTTGTAGATTTTTGAGCATTTTACAATTCCAACTTAGTTGAATAAGCGGAAAAAATGACAAAGTTAAAAAAAAACAAGTCAGAAGTGAAAAAGGGAAATAACTGACAAAACTGATTTAAAAAACAACAAAAGTCAGAAGAGAAAAAGTGGAAAAACTGACAAAACTGACATGTTTTTTTTCGACTTAGTCATTTTTTTCACTTTTTCTCTTCTGACTTTTGTCATTTTTTGTCATTTTTTTTACCTTTTTACTTCGGACTTTTAATTTTTTTTCGACTTTGTAGATTTTTGAGCATTTTACAATTCCAACTTAGTTGAATAAGCGGAAAAAATGACAAAGTTAAAAAAAAACAAGTCAGAAGTGAAAAAGGGAAATAACTGACAAAACTGATTTAAAAAACAACAAAAGTCAGAAGTAAAAAAAGTGGAAAAACTGACAAAACTGACATGTTTTTTTTCGACTTTGTCATTTTTTTCACTTTTTCTCTTCTGACTTTTGTCATTTTTTGTCATTTTTTTTACCTTTTTACTTCGGACTTTTTTTTTTTTTTCGACTTTGTAGATTTTTGAGCATTTTACAATTCCAACTTAGTTGAATAAGCGGAAAAAATGACAAAGTTAAAAAAAAACAAGTCAGAAGTGAAAAAGGGAAATAACTGACAAAACTGATTTAAAAAACAACAAAAGTCAGAAGTAAAAAAGTGGAAAAACTGACAAAACTGACATGTTTTTTTTCGACTTAGTCATTTTTTTCACTTTTTCTCTTCTGACTTTTGTCATTTTTTGTCATTTTTTTTACCTTTTTACTTCGGACTTTTTTTTTTTTTTCGACTTTGTAGATTTTTGAGCATTTTACAATTCCAACTTAGTTGAATAAGCGGAAAAAATGACAAAGTTAAAAAAAAACAAGTCAGAAGTGAAAAAGGGAAATAACTGACAAAACTGATTTAAAAAACAACAAAAGTCAGAAGTAAAAAAAGTGGAAAAACTGACAAAACTGACATGTTTTTTTTCGACTTTGTCATTTTTTTCACTTTTTCTCTTCTGACTTTTGTCATTTTTTGTCATTTTTTTTACCTTTTTACTTCGGACTTTTAATTTTTTTTCGACTTTGTAGATTTTTGAGCATTTTACAATTCCAACTTAGTTGAATAAGCGGAAAAAATGACAAAGTTAAAAAAAAACAAGTCAGAAGTGAAAAAGGGAAATAACTGACAAAACTGATTTAAAAAACAACAAAAGTCAGAAGTAAAAAAGTGGAAAAACTGACAAAACTGACATGTTTTTTTTCGACTTAGTCATTTTTTTCACTTTTTCTCTTCTGACTTTTGTCATTTTTTGTCATTTTTTTACCTTTTTACTTCGGACTTTTAATTTTTTTTCGACTTTGTAGATTTTTGAGCATTTTACAATTCCAACTTAGTTGAATAAGCGGAAAAAATGACAAAGTTAAAAAAAAACAAGTCAGAAGTGAAAAAGGGAAATAACTGACAAAACTGATTTAAAAAACAACAAAAGTCAGAAGTAAAAAAAGTGGAAAAACTGACAAAACTGACATGTTTTTTTTCGACTTTGTCATTTTTTTCACTTTTTCTCTTCTGACTTTTGTCATTTTTTGTCATTTTTTTTACCTTTTTACTTCGGACTTTTTTTTTTTTTTCGACTTTGTAGATTTTTGAGCATTTTACAATTCCAACTTAGTTGAATAAGCGGAAAAAATGACAAAGTTAAAAAAAAACAAGTCAGAAGTGAAAAAGGGAAATAACTGACAAAACTGATTTAAAAAACAACAAAAGTCAGAAGTAAAAAAGTGGAAAAACTGACAAAACTGACATGTTTTTTTTCGACTTTGTCATTTTTTTCACTTTTTCTCTTCTGACTTTTGTCATTTTTTGTCATTTTTTTACCTTTTTACTTCGGACTTTTTTTTTTTTTTCGACTTTGTAGATTTTTGAGCATTTTACAATTCCAACTTAGTTGAATAAGCGGAAAAAATGACAAAGTTAAAAAAAAACAAGTCAGAAGTGAAAAAGGGAAATAACTGACAAAACTGATTTAAAAAACAACAAAAGTCAGAAGTAAAAAAAGTGGAAAAACTGACAAAACTGACATGTTTTTTTTCGACTTAGTCATTTTTTTCACTTTTTCTCTTCTGACTTTTGTCATTTTTTGTCATTTTTTTAACCTTTTTACTTCGGACTTTTAATTTTTTTTCGACTTTGTAGATTTTTGAGCATTTTACAATTCCAACTTAGTTGAATAAGTGGAAAAAATGACAAAGTTAAAAAAAAACAAGTCAGAAGTGAAAAAGGGAAATAACTGACAAAACTGATTTAAAAAACAACAAAAGTCAGAAGTAAAAAAAGTGGAAAAACTGACAAAACTGACATGTTTTTTTTCGACTTTTGTCATTTTTTTCACTTTTTCTCTTCTGACTTTTGTCATTTTTTGTCATTTTTTTTACCTTTTTACTTCGGACTTTTATTTTTTTTTCGACTTTGTAGATTTTTGAGCATTTTACAATTCCAACTTAGTTGAATAAGCGGAAAAAATGACAAAGTTAAAAAAAAACAAGTCAGAAGTGAAAAAGGGAAATAACTGACAAAACTGATTTAAAAAACAACAAAAGTCAGAAGTAAAAAAGTGGAAAAACTGACAAAACTGACATGTTTTTTTTCGACTTTGTCATTTTTTTCACTTTTTCTCTTCTGACTTTGTCATTTTTTGTCATTTTTTTTACCTTTTACTTCGGACTTTTTTTTTTTTTCGACTTTGTAGATTTTTGAGCATTTTACAATTCCAACTTAGTTGAATAAGCGGAAAAAATGACAAAGTTAAAAAAAAACAAGTCAGAAGTGAAAAAGGGAAATAACTGACAAAACTGATTTAAAAAACAACAAAAGTCAGAAGTAAAAAAAGTGGAAAAACTGACAAAACTGACATGTTTTTTTTCGACTTATGTCATTTTTTTCACTTTTTCTCTTCTGACTTTTGTCATTTTTTGTCATTTTTTTACCTTTTTACTTCGGACTTTTTTTTTTTTTCGACTTTGTAGATTTTGAGCATTTTACAATTCCAACTTAGTTGAATAAGCGGAAAAAAGTTAAAAAAAAACAAGTCAGAAGTGAAAAAGGGAAATAACTGACAAAACTGATTTAAAAAACAACAAAAGTCAGAAGTAAAAAAAGTGGAAAAACTGACAAAACTGACATGTTTTTTTTTCGACTTTGTCATTTTTTCACTTTTTCTCTTCTGACTTTTGTCATTTTTTGTCATTTTTTTACCTTTTTACTTCGGACTTTTTTTTTTTTCGACTTTGTAGATTTTTGAGCATTTTACAATTCCAACTTAGTTGAATAAGCGGAAAAAATGACAAAGTTAAAAAAAAACAAGTCAGAAGTGAAAAAGGGAAATAACTGACAAAACTGATTTAAAAAACAACAAAAGTCAGAAGTAAAAAAGTGGAAAAACTGACAAAACTGACATGTTTTTTTCGACTTTGTCATTTTTTTCACTTTTTCTCTTCTGACTTTGTCATGTGTCCATTTTTTTTTACACTTTTGTAGGGGAGGGGTCATATTAGTGGAAATATGGACTTTGATTTATTGAAGTTTACTTATCTCCTTCTGTGGAGGAGTTTAATAACTGTAGAAAGGTAGATCTTATTTTGATAGCAGATTTTTATAATATTGCAGTTTCTAGGGCTGCAAGGAAACATGTGATTAAGGAAGAGTTATATGTTAAATTGGTGGAAACTGGCATCTTTCCTGATAAAGTTTAGAGCAGGGGGATGAGGAAGATGTTGGTGCAGAGATTGACTCTAACTCCGTTACTAGTAATAAGAGTGTAGCATTAGTAGATCCTCACGTAGCTGTGAGATTAAAGGAGCTTGATCTTGCATTGAAAAAGCAAGAATACGAGACGCAAATGCTACGATTAAAAGCTCTTGAAGTTCAAGCTGATCGTGATGTGAAATTACGCAGGCTTGAGGTAGAAGTAGAAACTTTGCGTAGTCGTCCAGTTCCTCTTCCTCGGGCTAGAGCGTCTTCTACTGGCGATAGTGGAGTAACCGTCCTGAATTTGACATAAGTAGGTATGTTAAATTGGTTCCGCCTTTCCGTGAGTCAGAGGTAGATGCCTACTTTGTAGCATTTGAGCGTGTGGCTGCAAAGTTAAACTGGCCAAAAGATATGTGGGCTTTACTACTGCAGTGTAACCTGGTAGGCAAAGCGCAGGAGGTGTGTGCTGCCTTACCAATTGAAGAGTCGTTAGACTATGATGCAGTGAAAGCAGTAGTGTTGAGAGCATATGAGTTGGTCCCAGAAGCCTATAGACAGAGGTTTAGGGCATGTTTAAAGCAGCCCAAACAGACTCATGTGGAGTTTGCAAGGGAAAAGAAATTTCTTTTTGAGAAGTGGTGCCGCGCTTGTAAGATTACCACTTACGAGGAATTGCAAGAATTAATCTTACTTGAAGATTTTAAGAATTGCTTACCGGAGAACGTTGTTGTTCATTTAAATGAGCAAAAAGTATTCAAAATCACTGATGCGGCTGTGCTCGCTGACGAGTTCGCACTTACTCACCGAACCGTCTTTTCTTCGGTACGTCAGTTTAAAGCGCCTTTCGTCACGGAGTCCGTCATTCGTACTGTGCCTAATGGTAAAGTCAAAATGTCTGGTGGTGGAAAAGCAGTTTTAAAGGGCACAGAGAAGAGGAGGGTTTGTTTTTATTGTCTTGATCCTGGTCACATGATTGCTGAGTGTAGCGCTTGGAAGCAAAAGGCTAGACCTAAAGTGCGGCGACTGTACAGGCAGTTCCTGATTCAGTTACCCAGGATGCTTCTTCATTTAGTCCTTTTATGCTGACAGGTTATGTGTCACTTGTAGGAGACTCTACAGTTAAGTGTGTTCAGATGTTAAGGGACACTGGATCGGCACAATCTCTCGTATTGGAGGATGTGTTACAGTTTTGTGATGCATCGTATGCAGGTGCCAACACGCTAGTGCGGGGTATCGAAATGGGATGTATTAGTATTCCTTTGCACACTTTGAACTTGAAGTCAGACTTAGTTTCAGGCCAAGTACAGATGGGGGTTTGTAAGAAGTTGCCCGTTGAGCATGTCAGTATCATATTGGGAAATGATCTTGCTGGTGGTACAGTTTTTCCCAGTCCAATTGTCGTAAGCAAGCCAGTAATTTCTGAGATACCAGATCTCTCTGTAACCTTTCCACTAGTTTTTCCAGCTTGTGTGGTTACAAGATCTCAATCAAAAAGTTTTCAGGATGTTATTGACTTGTCTGATTCTTTTCTGAATGTACCCCTTAAGCAGGTAGAGTGCAGGTTATCTGTTGAGGATGGGATTGCGGAGCAGAAGTCCAAGTTTCCATTGGAGAAAGACTCTGTCGTGGGTAAGGAAAATTTGAGTGCTGCCCAGAAGTTAGACCCCACTTTAACAAATTGTATTAGTGCTGCAGTGGCAAGTGCTGACCTTGCGGTGGCAAGGGTGGGATATTTTTGGGATGATAAAATTTTAATGCGTAAATGGCAGCCAAAAGAAAGTGATGATTGGCAGATAGCGTATCAAATAGTTTTACCTTCCACTTACCGATCTCATGTGTTGAGGTTAGCGCATGAACATGTTCTCGCTGGTCATCTAGGTGTCACAAAGACATTTCAGCGAATTGTGAAACATTTTTATTGGCCTGGTGTGAAAGGTGATGTTTCACGATTTTGTAGGTCATGTGATATTGTCAACGTGCAGGAAAGCCTAATCAGACTGTTCCTAAAGCTCCACTTCACCCGATTCCTGTCATTGGGGAACCATTTGAGAGGTTGATAATTGACTGTGTAGGACCATTGCCTAAATCGAAACATGGGCACCAGTATATTTTAACACTTATGTGTGCTGCTACTCGCTACCCTGAAGCCGTACCATTGCGTACATTGAAAGCACAGGTAGTTTTGAAAGAGATCGTGAAGTTTTGTACTACGTTCGGTCTGCCAAGAGTAATTCAGACAGACCAAGGCACAAATTTCACTTCTAAAGTGTTTGAGCAGCTGTTAAAAAACAACAAAAGTCAGAAGTAAAAAAAGTGGAAAACTGACAAAACTGACATGTTTTTTTTCGACTTTGTCATTTTTTTCACTTTTTCTCTTCTGACTTTTGTCATTTTTTGTCATTTTTTTTAACCTTTTTACTTCGGACTTTTTTTTTTTTTTTCGACTTTGTAGATTTTTGAGCATTTACAATTCCAACTTAGTTGAATAAGCGGAAAAATGACAAAGTTAAAAAAAACAAGTCAGAAGTGAAAAAGGGAAATAACTGACAAAACTGATTAAAAAACAACAAAAGTCAGAAGTAAAAAAGTGGAAAAACTGACAAACCTGACATGTTTTTTTTTTCGACTATGTCATTTTTTTCACTTTTTCTCTTCTGACTTTTGTCATTTTTTGTCATTTTTTTTACCTTTTACTTCGGACTTTTATTTTTTTTCGACTTTGTAGATTTTTTGAGCATTACAATTCCAACTTAGTTGAATAAGTGGAAACAAAATGACAAAGTTAAAAAAAAACAAGTCAGAAGTGAAAAAGGGAAATAATGAAAAACTGATTTAAAAAACAACAAAAGTCAGAAGTAAAAACAGTGGAAAAACTGACAAAACTGACATGTTTTTTTCGACTTGTCCATTTTTTTCACTTTTCTCTTCTGACTTTTGTCATTTTTGTCATTTTTTTTTACCTTTTTACTTCGGACTTTTTTTTTTTTTTTCGACTTTGTAGATTTTTTGAGCATTTTACAATTCCAACTTAGTTGAATAAGCGGAAAAAATGACAAGTAAAAAAAAACAAGTCAGAAGTGAAAAAGGGAAATAACTGACAAAACTGATTTAAAAACAACAAAGTCAGAAGTAAAAAAAGTGGAAAAACTGACAAAACTGACATGTTTTTTTTCAACTTAATCATTTTTTCACTTTTCTCTTCGACTTTTGTCATGTTTACTTGTTCCTAAACCTGATTCTACGTTTCGTTTTTGTACGGACTATAGGAAGGTAAACAGTATCACCAAACCTGATTCTTTTCCATTACCCAGAATGGAAGACTGTGTAGATAAGGTTGGTGCTGCAAAGTATGTGACAAAACTAGACCTGTTAAAGGGTTACTGGCAGGTTCCCTTGACTACACGAGCGTGTGAAATCTCTGCGTTTGTCACCCCTGACAATTTTCTACAGTACAACTGTATGGCGTTTGGCATGCGAAATGCCCCAGCGACATTCCAGAGGCTCATGCAGAAAGTTTTGTCCGGACTGTGTAATTGTGAAGCATATTTGGATGACATTGTGGTTTACTCTTGTAATTGGGAAGACCATCTTACTAATTTGGAGAGAGTGTTTGAAAGACTGTGTAGTGCTAACTTAACACTCAACTTAGCAAAGTGTGAGTTTGCTAAAGCTGTGGTAACATACCTTGGAAAGAAAGTGGGCCAAGGCTGTAAAGGGAGGAAAAGGGAAATAACTGACAAAACTGATTTAAAAAACAACAAAAGTCAGAAGTAAAAAAGTGGGAAAACTGACAAAACTGACATGTTTTTTTTCGACTTTGTCATTTTTTTTTTCACTTTTTCTCTTCTGACTTTTGGTCATTTTTTGTCATTTTTTTTTACCTTTTACTTCGGACTTTTTTTTTTTTTTCGACTTTGTAGATTTTGAGCATTTTACAATTCCAACTTAGTTGAATAAGCGGAAAAAATGACAAAGTTAAAAAAAAAACAAGTCAGAAGTGAAAAAGGGAAATAACTGACAAAAACTGATTTAAAAAACAACAAAAGTCAGAAGTAAAAAAAGTGGAAAAAACTGACAAAACTGACATGTTTTTTTTTCGACTTTGTCATTTTTTTCACTTTTTCTCTTCTGACTTTTGTCATTTTTGTCATTTTTTTACCTTTTTACTTCGGACTTTTGTTTCTCTCTCGAATGTGCAACCTTAATCAACGTTTGATGCGTTGGTCATTGTTCCTTCAAGAATATAACCTTGATATCCACCACAAGAAAGGAGTGGAAAATGTGGTTGCAGATGCACTGTCCAGGGCTTGTGAGTTTGATGTTGGTGACTGAGAGTAATATTATGTCTGATGTTCTAGTAATTTACAATCCATTGGTTGTAAGTTGGTGATGGAGGTGTTACGTCCTCTGACGTATTTATTTTAGGTTTATTGTATTGTAAACATGAATCGTCATGCTACAGTATGTTGTGTTTCTCTCTCATCTTTTTCCTTTTTTTCTCCTCTCGTCTACCACACTGCCGGCTTGGTGGAGCTCAGCTGTGCCTAATTGCACCAATCACCGCTGGATCCACATTGGCTAACGAGGGGAGCTCTGTGGAGTTAAAGGCTGCAGACACCTGAAGGACGGGGAGGGTGTTTTGTGAACAGGCAGAGTAGAGCAGAGCAGCTTAGGAGAAGGTGCCCTCCTGCTTTCTGACCCGCTCACTAGAGAAGATTGTGTTTTCTCCTGCCTTAGACATTAGCTTGTGTGCTATTGCTTGTGTTATGTGTTAGCTTGTTATTTGTGCTAAGGTGCTAACTTCAACTTCACCCGTTGTCCGCTTATTAGTCATTACTACAACCCCATTCCTACTCTTTTCCGAAACTTGAGTTCTTTGTTTTTGTTTACTTAATTATTTTAAGAAGGAGCAGTAGGGAGGAGGACGCCATTTACTTTTGGTCATCTTTTCTCATGTGTTGAGTTAGTAAGGGAGCCAGGTAAGACTTCTGTTGTTTATTTGATATTTTCTTTTGTGAGGTTACCTGAGTTTCTTTAACACTAAGTTAGAACTGTTATGTTTGTTATTTTGGCCTTGTTCCCTCCTGAAGTTTGTTTTGCTCCTGTTTTGGATATTTGAGTTTGTAAATAAAATCTTTTTGTTTGGCATTTAAGAATAGTGTGATCTTTTCGGAGTGTTGAAAAAGGGAAATAACTGACAAAACTGATTTAAAAAACAACAAAAGTCAGAAGTAAAAAAGTGGAAAAACTGACAAAACTGACATGTTTTTTTTCGACTTTGTCATTTTTTTCACTTTTTCTCTTCTGACTTTTGTCATTTTTTGTCATTTTTTTTACCTTTTTACTTCGGACTTTTTTTTTTTTTTCGACTTTGTAGATTTTTGAGCATTTTACAATTCCAACTTAGTTGAATAAGCGGAAAAAATGACAAAGTTAAAAAAAAACAAGTCAGAAGTGAAAAAGGGAAATAACTGACAAAACTGATTTAAAAAACAACAAAAGTCAGAAGTAAAAAAGTGGAAAAACTGACAAAACTGACATGTTTTTTTTCGACTTAATCATTTTTTTCACTTTTTCTCTTCTGACTTTTGTCATTTTTTGTCATTTTTTTTAACCTTTTTACTTCGGACTTTTATTTTTTTTTCGACTTTGTAGATTTTTGAGCATTTTACAATTCCAACTTAGTTGAATAAGCGGAAAAAATGACAAAGTTAAAAAAAAACAAGTCAGAAGTGAAAAAGGGAAATAACTGACAAAACTGATTTAAAAAACAACAAAAGTCAGAAGTAAAAAAGTGAAAAAACTGACAAAACTGACATGTTTTTTTTCGACTTTGTCATTTTTTTCACTTTTTCTCTTCTGACTTTTGTCATTTTTTGTCATTTTTTTTACCTTTTTACTTCGGACTTTTTTTTTTTTTTTCGACTTTGTAGATTTTTGAGCATTTTACAATTCCAACTTAGTTGAATAAGCGGAAAAAATGACAAAGTTAAAAAAAAACAAGTCAGAAGTGAAAAAGGGAAATAACTGACAAAACTGATTTAAAAACAACAAAAGTCAGAAGTAAAAAAGTGGAAAAACTGACAAAACTGACATGTTTTTTTTCGACTTTGTCATTTTTTTCACTTTTTCTCTTCTGACTTTTGTCATTTTTTGTCATTTTTTTTACCTTTTTACTTCGGACTTTTTATTTTTTTTTCGACTTTGTAGATTTTTGAGCATTTTACAATTCCAACTTAGTTGAATAAGCGGAAAAAATGACAAAGTTAAAAAAAAACAAGTCAGAAGTGAAAAAGGGAAATAACTGACAAAACTGATTTAAAAAACAACAAAAGTCAGAAGTAAAAAAGTGGAAAAACTGACAAAACTGACATGTTTTTTTTCGACTTTGTCATTTTTTTCACTTTTTCTCTTCTGACTTTTGTCATTTTTTGTCATTTTTTTTACCTTTTTACTTCGGACTTTTTTTTTTTTTTTCGACTTTGTAGATTTTTGAGCATTTTACAATTCCAACTTAGTTGAATAAGCGGAAAAAATGACAAAGTTAAAAAAAAACAAGTCAGAAGTGAAAAAGGGAAATAACTGACAAAACTGATTTAAAAAACAACAAAAGTCAGAAGTAAAAAAGTGGAAAAACTGACAAAACTGACATGTTTTTTTTTCGACTTTGTCATTTTTTTCACTTTTTCTCTTCTGACTTTTGTCATTTTTTGTCATTTTTTTTACCTTTTTACTTCGGACTTTTTTTTTTTTTTTCGACTTTGTAGATTTTTGAGCATTTTACAATTCCAACTTAGTTGAATAAGCGGAAAAAATGACAAAGTTAAAAAAAAACAAGTCAGAAGTGAAAAAGGGAAATAACTGACAAAACTGATTTAAAAAACAACAAAAGTCAGAAGTAAAAAAGTGGAAAAACTGACAAAACTGACATGTTTTTTTTCGACTTTGTCATTTTTTTCACTTTTTCTCTTCTGACTTTTGTCATTTTTTGTCATTTTTTTTACCTTTTTACTTCGGACTTTTATTTTTTTTTTCGACTTTGTAGATTTTTGAGCATTTTACAATTCCAACTTAGTTGAATAAGCGGAAAAAATGACAAAGTTAAAAAAAAACAAGTCAGAAGTGAAAAAGGGAAATAACTGACAAAACTGATTTAAAAAACAACAAAAGTCAGAAGTAAAAAAGTGGAAAAACTGACAAAACTGACATGTTTTTTTTCGACTTTGTCATTTTTTTCACTTTTTCTCTTCTGACTTTTGTCATTTTTTGTCATTTTTTTTACCTTTTTACTTCGGACTTTTTTTTTTTTTTTCGACTTTGTAGATTTTTGAGCATTTTACAATTCCAACTTAGTTGAATAAGCGGAAAAAATGACAAAGTTAAAAAAAAACAAGTCAGAAGTGAAAAAGGGAAATAACTGACAAAACTGATTTAAAAAACAACAAAAGTCAGAAGTAAAAAAAGTGGAAAAACTGACAAAACTGACATGTTTTTTTTCGACTTTGTCATTTTTTTCACTTTTTCTCTTCTGACTTTTGTCATTTTTTGTCATTTTTTTTACCTTTTTACTTCGGACTTTTTATTTTTTTTTCGACTTTGTAGATTTTTGAGCATTTTACAATTCCAACTTAGTTGAATAAGCGGAAAAAATGACAAAGTTAAAAAAAAACAAGTCAGAAGTGAAAAAGGGAAATAACTGACAAAACTGATTTAAAAAACAACAAAAGTCAGAAGTAAAAAAGTGGAAAAACTGACAAAACTGACATGTTTTTTTTCGACTTTGTCATTTTTTTCACTTTTTCTCTTCTGACTTTTGTCATTTTTTGTCATTTTTTTTACCTTTTTACTTCGGACTTTTTTTTTTTTTTTCGACTTTGTAGATTTTTGAGCATTTTACAATTCCAACTTAGTTGAATAAGCGGAAAAAATGACAAAGTTAAAAAAAAACAAGTCAGAAGTGAAAAAGGGAAATAACTGACAAAACTGATTTAAAAAACAACAAAAGTCAGAAGTAAAAAAGTGGAAAAACTGACAAAACTGACATGTTTTTTTTCGACTTTGTCATTTTTTTCACTTTTTCTCTTCTGACTTTTGTCATTTTTTGTCATTTTTTTTACCTTTTTACTTCGGACTTTTTTTTTTTTTTCGACTTTGTAGATTTTTGAGCATTTTACAATTCCAACTTAGTTGAATAAGCGGAAAAAATGACAAAGTTAAAAAAAAACAAGTCAGAAGTGAAAAAGGGAAATAACTGACAAAACTGATTTAAAAAACAACAAAAGTCAGAAGTAAAAAAGTGGAAAAACTGACAAAACTGACATGTTTTTTTTCGACTTTGTCATTTTTTTCACTTTTTCTCTTCTGACTTTTGTCATTTTTTGTCATTTTTTTTACCTTTTTACTTCGGACTTTTTTTTTTTTTTCGACTTTGTAGATTTTTGAGCATTTTACAATTCCAACTTAGTTGAATAAGCGGAAAAAATGACAAAGTTAAAAAAAAACAAGTCAGAAGTGAAAAAGGGAAATAACTGACAAAACTGATTTAAAAAACAACAAAAGTCAGAAGTAAAAAAGTGGAAAAACTGACAAAACTGACATGTTTTTTTTTCGACTTTGTCATTTTTTTCACTTTTTCTCTTCTGACTTTTGTCATTTTTTGTCATTTTTTTTACCTTTTTACTTCGGACTTTTAATTTTTTTTCGACTTTGTAGATTTTTGAGCATTTTACAATTCCAACTTAGTTGAATAAGCGGAAAAAATGACAAAGTTAAAAAAAAACAAGTCAGAAGTGAAAAAGGGAAATAACTGACAAAACTGATTTAAAAAACAACAAAAGTCAGAAGAGAAAAAGTGAAAAAACTGACAAAACTGACATGTTTTTTTTCGACTTTGTCATTTTTTTCACTTTTTCTCTTCTGACTTTTGTCATTTTTTGTCATTTTTTTTACCTTTTTACTTCGGACTTTTTTTTTTTTTTTCGACTTTGTAGATTTTTGAGCATTTTACAATTCCAACTTAGTTGAATAAGCGGAAAAAATGACAAAGTTAAAAAAAAACAAGTCAGAAGTGAAAAAGGGAAATAACTGACAAAACTGATTTAAAAAACAACAAAAGTCAGAAGTAAAAAAGTGGAAAAACTGACAAAACTGACATGTTTTTTTTCGACTTTGTCATTTTTTTCACTTTTTCTCTTCTGACTTTTGTCATTTTTTGTCATTTTTTTTACCTTTTTACTTCGGACTTTTTTTTTTTTTTTCGACTTTG
This sequence comes from Denticeps clupeoides, assembly GCF_900700375.1. NCBI lineage: Eukaryota > Metazoa > Chordata > Actinopteri > Clupeiformes > Denticipitidae > Denticeps > Denticeps clupeoides. The sequence goes on along the minus strand of NW_021630021.1, from coordinate 8,718 downwards.
TAGATTTTTGAGCATTTTACAATTCCAACTTAGTTGAATAAGCGGAAAAAATGACAAAGTTAAAAAAAACAAGTCAGAAGTGAAAAAGGGAAATAACTGACAAAACTGATTTAAAAAACAACAAAAGTCAGAAGTAAAAAAGTGGAAAAACTGACAAAACTGACATGTTTTTTTTCGACTTAATCATTTTTTTCACTTTTTCTCTTCTGACTTTTGTCATTTTTTGTCATTTTTTTTACCTTTTTACTTCGGACTTTTATTTTTTTTTTCGACTTTGTAGATTTTTGAGCATTTTACAATTCCAACTTAGTTGAATAAGCGGAAAAAATGACAAAGTTAAAAAAAAACAAGTCAGAAGTGAAAAAGGGAAATAACTGACAAAACTGATTTAAAAAACAACAAAAGTCAGAAGTAAAAAAAGTGGAAAAACTGACAAAACTGACATGTTTTTTTTCGACTTTGTCATTTTTTTCACTTTTTCTCTTCTGACTTTTGTCATTTTTTGTCATTTTTTTTACCTTTTTACTTCGGACTTTTTATTTTTTTTTCGACTTTGTAGATTTTTGAGCATTTTACAATTCCAACTTAGTTGAATAAGCGGAAAAAATGACAAAGTTAAAAAAAAACAAGTCAGAAGTGAAAAAGGGAAATAACTGACAAAACTGATTTAAAAAACAACAAAAGTCAGAAGTAAAAAAGTGGAAAAACTGACAAAACTGACATGTTTTTTTTCGACTTAGTCATTTTTTTCACTTTTTCTCTTCTGACTTTTGTCATTTTTTGTCATTTTTTTTACCTTTTTACTTCGGACTTTTTATTTTTTTTTCGACTTTGTAGATTTTTGAGCATTTTACAATTCCAACTTAGTTGAATAAGCGGAAAAAATGACAAAGTTAAAAAAAAACAAGTCAGAAGTGAAAAAGGGAAATAACTGACAAAACTGATTTAAAAAACAACAAAAGTCAGAAGTAAAAAAAGTGGAAAAACTGACAAAACTGACATGTTTTTTTTTCGACTTTGTCATTTTTTTCACTTTTTCTCTTCTGACTTTTGTCATTTTTTGTCATTTTTTTTACCTTTTTACTTCGGACTTTTTTTTTTTTTTTCGACTTTGTAGATTTTTGAGCATTTTACAATTCCAACTTAGTTGAATAAGCGGAAAAAATGACAAAGTTAAAAAAAAACAAGTCAGAAGTGAAAAAGGGAAATAACTGACAAAACTGATTTAAAAAACAACAAAAGTCAGAAGTAAAAAAGTGGAAAAACTGACAAAACTGACATGTTTTTTTTCGACTTTGTCATTTTTTTCACTTTTTCTCTTCTGACTTTTGTCATTTTTTGTCATTTTTTTTACCTTTTTACTTCGGACTTTTTATTTTTTTTTCGACTTTGTAGATTTTTGAGCATTTTACAATTCCAACTTAGTTGAATAAGCTGAAAAAAATGACAAAGTTAAAAAAAAACAAGTCAGAAGTGAAAAAGGGAAATAACTGACAAAACTGATTTAAAAAACAACAAAAGTCAGAAGTAAAAAAGTGGAAAAACTGACAAAACTGACATGTTTTTTTTCGACTTTGTCATTTTTTTCACTTTTTCTCTTCTGACTTTTGTCATTTTTTGTCATTTTTTTTACCTTTTTACTTCGGACTTTTTTTTTTTTTTTCGACTTTGTAGATTTTTGAGCATTTTACAATTCCAACTTAGTTGAATAAGCGGAAAAAATGACAAAGTTAAAAAAAAACAAGTCAGAAGTGAAAAAGGGAAATAACTGACAAAACTGATTTAAAAAACAACAAAAGTCAGAAGTAAAAAAGTGGAAAAACTGACAAAACTGACATGTTTTTTTTCGACTTTGTCATTTTTTTCACTTTTTCTCTTCTGACTTTTGTCATTTTTTGTCATTTTTTTTACCTTTTTACTTCGGACTTTTTTTTTTTTTTCGACTTTGTAGATTTTTGAGCATTTTACAATTCCAACTTAGTTGAATAAGCGGAAAAAATGACAAAGTTAAAAAAAAACAAGTCAGAAGTGAAAAAGGGAAATAACTGACAAAACTGATTTAAAAAACAACAAAAGTCAGAAGTAAAAAAAGTGGAAAAACTGACAAAACTGACATGTTTTTTTTCGACTTTGTCATTTTTTTCACTTTTTCTCTTCTGACTTTTGTCATTTTTTGTCATTTTTTTTACCTTTTTACTTCGGACTTTTTTTTTTTTTTTCGACTTTGTAGATTTTTGAGCATTTTACAATTCCAACTTAGTTGAATAAGCGGAAAAAATGACAAAGTTAAAAAAAAACAAGTCAGAAGTGAAAAAGGGAAATAACTGACAAAACTGATTTAAAAAACAACAAAAGTCAGAAGTAAAAAAGTGGAACAACTGACAAAACTGACATGTTTTTTTTCGACTTTGTCATTTTTTTCACTTTTTCTCTTCTGACTTTTGTCATTTTTTGTCATTTTTTTTACCTTTTTACTTCGGACTTTTATTTTTTTTTTCGACTTTGTAGATTTTTGAGCATTTTACAATTCCAACTTAGTTGAATAAGCGGAAAAAATGACAAAGTTAAAAAAAAACAAGTCAGAAGTGAAAAAGGGAAATAACTGACAAAACTGATTTAAAAAACAACAAAAGTCAGAAGTAAAAAAAGTGGAAAAACTGACAAAACTGACATGTTTTTTTTTCGACTTATGTCATTTTTTTCACTTTTTCTCTTCTGACTTTTGTCATTTTTTGTCATTTTTTTTACCTTTTTACTTCGGACTTTTTATTTTTTTTTCGACTTTGTAGATTTTTGAGCATTTTACAATTCCAACTTAGTTGAATAAGCGGAAAAAATGACAAAGTTAAAAAAAAACAAGTCAGAAGTGAAAAAGGGAAATAACTGACAAAACTGATTTAAAAAACAACAAAAGTCAGAAGTAAAAAAGTGGAAAAACTGACAAAACTGACATGTTTTTTTTCGACTTTGTCATTTTTTTCACTTTTTCTCTTCTGACTTTTGTCATTTTTTGTCATTTTTTTTACCTTTTTACTTCGGACTTTTTATTTTTTTTTCGACTTTGTAGATTTTTGAGCATTTTACAATTCCAACTTAGTTGAATAAGCGGAAAAAATGACAAAGTTAAAAAAAAACAAGTCAGAAGTGAAAAAGGGAAATAACTGACAAAACTGATTTAAAAAACAACAAAAGTCAGAAGTAAAAAAGTGGAAAAACTGACAAAACTGACATGTTTTTTTTCGACTTTGTCATTTTTTTCACTTTTTCTCTTCTGACTTTTGTCATTTTTTGTCATTTTTTTTACCTTTTTACTTCGGACTTTTTTTTTTTTTTTCGACTTTGTAGATTTTTGAGCATTTTACAATTCCAACTTAGTTGAATAAGCGGAAAAAATGACAAAGTTAAAAAAAAACAAGTCAGAAGTGAAAAAGGGAAATAACTGACAAAACTGATTTAAAAAACAACAAAAGTCAGAAGTAAAAAAGTGGAAAAACTGACAAAACTGACATGTTTTTTTTCGACTTTGTCATTTTTTTCACTTTTTCTCTTCTGACTTTTGTCATTTTTTGTCATTTTTTTTACCTTTTTACTTCGGACTTTTTTTTTTTTTTTCGACTTTGTAGATTTTTGAGCATTTTACAATTCCAACTTAGTTGAATAAGCGGAAAAAATGACAAAGTTAAAAAAAAACAAGTCAGAAGTGAAAAAGGGAAATAACTGACAAAACTGATTTAAAAAACAACAAAAGTCAGAAGTAAAAAAGTGGAAAAACTGACAAAACTGACATGTTTTTTTTCGACTTAGTCATTTTTTTCACTTTTTCTCTTCTGACTTTTGTCATTTTTTGTCATTTTTTTTACCTTTTTACTTCGGACTTTTAATTTTTTTTTCGACTTTGTAGATTTTTGAGCATTTTACAATTCCAACTTAGTTGAATAAGCGGAAAAAATGACAAAGTTAAAAAAAAACAAGTCAGAAGTGAAAAAGGGAAATAACTGACAAAACTGATTTAAAAAACAACAAAAGTCAGAAGCGAAAAAGTGAAAAAACTGACAAAACTGACATGTTTTTTTTCGACTTTGTCATTTTTTTCACTTTTTCTCTTCTGACTTTTGTCATTTTTTGTCATTTTTTTTACCTTTTTACTTCGGACTTTTTATTTTTTTTTCGACTTTGTAGATTTTTGAGCATTTTACAATTCCAACTTAGTTGAATAAGCGGAAAAAATGACAAAGTTAAAAAAAAACAAGTCAGAAGTGAAAAAGGGAAATAACTGACAAAACTGATTTAAAAAACAACAAAAGTCAGAAGTAAAAAAGTGGAAAAACTGACAAAACTGACATGTTTTTTTTCGACTTTGTCATTTTTTTCACTTTTTCTCTTCTGACTTTTGTCATTTTTTGTCATTTTTTTTACCTTTTTACTTCGGACTTTTTTTTTTTTTTTCGACTTTGTAGATTTTTGAGCATTTTACAATTCCAACTTAGTTGAATAAGCGGAAAAAATGACAAAGTTAAAAAAAAACAAGTCAGAAGTGAAAAAGGGAAATAACTGACAAAACTGATTTAAAAAACAACAAAAGTCAGAAGTAAAAAAGTGAAAAAACTGACAAAACTGACATGTTTTTTTTCGACTTAGTCATTTTTTTCACTTTTTCTCTTCTGACTTTTGTCATTTTTTGTCATTTTTTTTACCTTTTTACTTCGGACTTTTATTTTTTTTTTCGACTTTGTTGATTTTTGAGCATTTTACAATTCCAACTTAGTTGAATAAGCGGAAAAAATGACAAAGTTAAAAAAAAACAAGTCAGAAGTGAAAAAGGGAAATAACTGACAAAACTGATTTAAAAAACAACAAAAGTCAGAAGAGAAAAAGTGAAAAAACTGACAAAACTGACATGTTTTTTTTCGACTTTGTCATTTTTTTCACTTTTTCTCTTCTGACTTTTGTCATTTTTTGTCATTTTTTTTACCTTTTTACTTCGGACTTTTATTTTTTTTTTCGACTTTGTAGATTTTTGAGCATTTTACAATTCCAACTTAGTTGAATAAGCGGAAAAAATGACAAAGTTAAAAAAAAACAAGTCAGAAGTGAAAAAGGGAAATAACTGACAAAACTGATTTAAAAAACAACAAAAGTCAGAAGTAAAAAAAGTGGAAAAACTGACAAAACTGACATGTTTTTTTTCGACTTTGTCATTTTTTTCACTTTTTCTCTTCTGACTTTTGTCATTTTTTGTCATTTTTTTTACCTTTTTACTTCGGACTTTTTTTTTTTTTTTCGACTTTGTAGATTTTTGAGCATTTTACAATTCCAACTTAGTTGAATAAGCGGAAAAAATGACAAAGTTAAAAAAAACAAGTCAGAAGTGAAAAAGGGAAATAACTGACAAAACTGATTTAAAAAACAACAAAAGTCAGAAGTAAAAAAGTGGAAAAACTGACAAAACTGACATGTTTTTTTTCGACTTAGTCATTTTTTTCACTTTTTCTCTTCTGACTTTTGTCATTTTTTGTCATTTTTTTTACCTTTTTACTTCGGACTTTTAATTTTTTTTCGACTTTGTAGATTTTTGAGCATTTTACAATTCCAACTTAGTTGAATAAGCTGGAAAAAATGACAAAGTTAAAAAAAAACAAGTCAGAAGTGAAAAAGGGAAATAACTGACAAAACTGATTTAAAAAACAACAAAAGTCAGAAGTAAAAAAGTGGAAAAACTGACAAAACTGACATGTTTTTTTTCGACTTTGTCATTTTTTTCACTTTTTCTCTTCTGACTTTTGTCATTTTTTGTCATTTTTTTTACCTTTTTACTTCGGACTTTTTTTTTTTTTTTCGACTTTGTAGATTTTTGAGCATTTTACAATTCCAACTTAGTTGAATAAGCGGAAAAAATGACAAAGTTAAAAAAAAACAAGTCAGAAGTGAAAAAGGGAAATAACTGACAAAACTGATTTAAAAAACAACAAAAGTCAGAAGTAAAAAAGTGGAAAAACTGACAAAACTGACATGTTTTTTTTCGACTTAGTCATTTTTTTCACTTTTTCTCTTCTGACTTTTGTCATTTTTTGTCATTTTTTTTAACCTTTTTACTTCGGACTTTTAATTTTTTTTTCGACTTTGTAGATTTTTGAGCATTTTACAATTCCAACTTAGTTGAATAAGTGGAAAAAATGACAAAGTTAAAAAAAAACAAGTCAGAAGTGAAAAAGGGAAATAACTGACAAAACTGATTTAAAAAACAACAAAAGTCAGAAGAGAAAAAGTGGAAAAACTGACAAAACTGACATGTTTTTTTTCGACTTTGTCATTTTTTTCACTTTTTCTCTTCTGACTTTTGTCATTTTTTGTCATTTTTTTTACCTTTTTACTTCGGACTTTTTTTTTTTTTTTCGACTTTGTAGATTTTTGAGCATTTTACAATTCCAACTTAGTTGAATAAGCGGAAAAAATGACAAAGTTAAAAAAAAACAAGTCAGAAGTGAAAAAGGGAAATAACTGACAAAACTGATTTAAAAAACAACAAAAGTCAGAAGTAAAAAAGTGGAAAAACTGACAAAACTGACATGTTTTTTTTCGACTTTGTCATTTTTTTCACTTTTTCTCTTCTGACTTTTGTCATTTTTTGTCATTTTTTTTACCTTTTTACTTCGGACTTTTTTTTTTTTTTTCGACTTTGTAGATTTTTGAGCATTTTACAATTCCAACTTAGTTGAATAAGCGGAAAAAATGACAAAGTTAAAAAAAAACAAGTCAGAAGTGAAAAAGGGAAATAACTGACAAAACTGATTTAAAAAACAACAAAAGTCAGAAGTAAAAAAGTGGAAAAACTGACAAAACTGACATGTTTTTTTTCGACTTTTGTCATTTTTTTCACTTTTTCTCTTCTGACTTTTGTCATTTTTTGTCATTTTTTTTACCTTTTTACTTCGGACTTTTTATTTTTTTTTCGACTTTGTAGATTTTTGAGCATTTTACAATTCCAACTTAGTTGAATAAGCGGAAAAAATGACAAAGTTAAAAAAAAACAAGTCAGAAGTGAAAAAGGGAAATAACTGACAAAACTGATTTAAAAAACAACAAAAGTCAGAAGTAAAAAAAGTGGAAAAACTGACAAAACTGACATGTTTTTTTTCGACTTGTCATTTTTTTCACTTTTTCTCTTCTGACTTTTGTCATTTTTTGTCATTTTTTTTACCTTTTTACTTCGGACTTTTATTTTTTTTTTCGACTTTGTAGATTTTTGAGCATTTTACAATTCCAACTTAGTTGAATAAGCGGAAAAAATGACAAAGTTAAAAAAAAACAAGTCAGAAGTGAAAAAGGGAAATAACTGACAAAACTGATTTAAAAAACAACAAAAGTCAGAAGTAAAAAAGTGGAAAAACTGACAAAACTGACATGTTTTTTTTCGACTTTGTCATTTTTTTCACTTTTTCTCTTCTGACTTTTGTCATTTTTTGTCATTTTTTTTACCTTTTTACTTCGGACTTTTTTTTTTTTTTTCGACTTTGTAGATTTTTGAGCATTTTACAATTCCAACTTAGTTGAATAAGCGGAAAAAATGACAAAGTTAAAAAAAAACAAGTCAGAAGTGAAAAAGGGAAATAACTGACAAAACTGATTTAAAAAACAACAAAAGTCAGAAGTAAAAAAAGTGGAAAAACTGACAAAACTGACATGTTTTTTTTCGACTTTGTCATTTTTTTCACTTTTTCTCTTCTGACTTTTGTCATTTTTTGTCATTTTTTTTACCTTTTTACTTCGGACTTTTTTTTTTTTTTTCGACTTTGTAGATTTTTGAGCATTTTACAATTCCAACTTAGTTGAATAAGCGGAAAAAATGACAAAGTTAAAAAAAAACAAGTCAGAAGTGAAAAAGGGAAATAACTGACAAAACTGATTTAAAAAACAACAAAAGTCAGAAGTAAAAAAGTGGAAAAACTGACAAAACTGACATGTTTTTTTTCGACTTTGTCATTTTTTTCACTTTTTCTCTTCTGACTTTTGTCATTTTTTGTCATTTTTTTTACCTTTTTACTTCGGACTTTTTTTTTTTTTTTCGACTTTGTAGATTTTTGAGCATTTTACAATTCCAACTTAGTTGAATAAGCGGAAAAAATGACAAAGTTAAAAAAAAACAAGTCAGAAGTGAAAAAGGGAAATAACTGACAAAACTGATTTAAAAAACAACAAAAGTCAGAAGTAAAAAAGTGGAAAAACTGACAAAACTGACATGTTTTTTTTCGACTTAGTCATTTTTTTCACTTTTTCTCTTCTGACTTTTGTCATTTTTTGTCATTTTTTTACCTTTTTACTTCGGACTTTTATTTTTTTTTTCGACTTTGTAGATTTTTGAGCATTTTACAATTCCAACTTAGTTGAATAAGCGGAAAAAATGACAAAGTTAAAAAAAAACAAGTCAGAAGTGAAAAAGGGAAATAACTGACAAAACTGATTTAAAAAACAACAAAAGTCAGAAGTAAAAAAAGTGGAAAAACTGACAAAACTGACATGTTTTTTTTCGACTTTGTCATTTTTTTCACTTTTTCTCTTCTGACTTTTGTCATTTTTTGTCATTTTTTTTACCTTTTTACTTCGGACTTTTTTTTTTTTTTTCGACTTTGTAGATTTTTGAGCATTTTACAATTCCAACTTAGTTGAATAAGCGGAAAAAATGACAAAGTTAAAAAAAAACAAGTCAGAAGTGAAAAAGGG
>NW_021630020.1:0-28615 GCF_900700375.1 Denticeps clupeoides | reverse complement strand
AAGGCTTTGGGCCTGGTTAGTACTTGGATGGGAGACTACCTGGGAATACCAGGTGCTGTAAGCTTTAACTATTGAAAAACTTTTAAAATAAAAGTATTTACATGGCTTTGTTAGCTTTTTTGCCTTTTCTCCATCATAATTTGACAGTAAAGAGGGAGTTTTACGCACATTATATGTTTATCAAAGCCCTTTTGGTTTAAAGTTCAAGATTTTCAAGCAGAGTTTGTGTACAGACAAACCAGCTGAAGAATGCCCATGTTTGGTCTGATCTCAGAAGCTAAGAAGGCTTGGGCCTGGTTAGTACTTGGATGGGAGACTACCTGGGAATACCAGGTGCTGTAAGCTTTAACTATTGAAAAAACTTTTAAAATAAAAGTATTTACATGGCTTTGTTAGCTTTTTTGCCTTTTCTCCATCATAATTTGACAGTAAAGCGGGAGTTTTCACTCTTTGATATGTGTTTAGCCCCTTTGGTTTAAAGTTCAAGATTTTCAAGCAGAGTTTGTGTACGGACAAACCAGCTGAAGAATGCCCAATCTTGTCTGATCTCAGAAGCTAAGAAGGCTTGGCCCTGGTTAGTACTTGGATATGAGACTACCTGGGATTACCAGGTGCTGTAAGCTTTAACTATTGAAAAACTTTTAAAATAAAAGTATTTACATGGCTTTGTTAGCTTTTTTGCCTTTTCTCCATAATAATTTGACAGTAAAGCGGGAGTTTTCGCACTTTATAATGTATTCAAAGCCCTTTTGTTTAAAGTCCAAGATTTTCAAGCAGAGTTTGCTTACAGACATGCCAGCTGAAGATTGCCCAATCTTGTCTGATCTCAGAAGCTAAGAAGGCCTGGGCCTGGTTAGTACTTGGATGGGAGACTACGTAGGAATGCCAGTGCAGTAAGCTTTAACTATTGAAAACTTTTAAAATGAAAGTATTACATCACTTTGTTAACTTTTTTTTAAAGTAAGTTAAGGGGTATTTTCTTTCTTTGATATGTTTTCCCGCCTTTTTTTCTTTTCTTTTTTTTTTTTTTTTTTTAACTTCTCTTCAGGTTTCTTTGTCTGTGTGTGCTCTACAACGATCATTCACAGGCTTGGAGCTGAATCGATTAGGTGGGGTTTTCCAGCCCTCGGCCTTCAGGTGCTACGCACCCTGATGTCAGTTTAATATCTGATATGTCATATTAAGCGGATTTTTAGAACAGGGAGTCGGCAATAGGGCCTGCTCCATCCGCTCCATTCATCGACCCAGTATTGCATTGCCTCTAGAAGGTGTGCACTTTATTTGTTGTATTGCAAATAAAAGCTTACCACTCCAACTTTTTGCCTTTTCTCCATCATAATTTGACAGTAAAGCGGGAGTTTTAACTCTTTGATATGTGTTCAAGCCCTTTTGGTTTAAAGTTCAAGATTTTCAAGCAGAGTTTGTGTATGGACAAACCAGCTGAAGAATGCCCAATCTTGTCTGATCTCAGAAGCTAAGAAGGCTTGGGCCTGGTTAGTACTTGGATGGGAGACTACCTGGGAATACCAGGTGCTGTAAGCTTTAACTATTGAAAAACTTTTAAAATGAAAGTATTTACATGGCTTTGTTAGCTTTTTTTGCCTTTTCTGCATCATAATTTGACAGTAAAGCGGGAGTTTTCACTCTTTGATATGTGTTCAAGCCCCTTTGGTTTAAAGTTCAAGATTTTCAAGCAGAGTTTGTGTACGGACAAACCAGCTGAAGAATGCCCAATCTTGTCTGATCTCAGAAGCTAAGAAGGCTTGGGCCTGGTTAGTACTTGGATGGGAGACTACCTGGGAATACCAGGTGCTGTAAGCTTTAACTATTGAAAAACTTTTAAAATGAAAGTATTTACATGGCTTTGTTAGCTTTTTTTGCCTTTTCTCCATCATAATTTGACAGTAAAGCGGGAGTTTTCGCACATTATAATGTTATCAAAGCCCTTTTGGTTTAAAGTTCAAGATTTTCAAGCAGAGTTTGTGTACAGACAAACCAGCTGAAGAATGCCAATGTTGTCTGATCTCAGAAGCTAAGAAGGCTTGGGCCTGGTTAGTACTTGGATGGGAGACTACCTGGGAATACCAGGTGCTGTAAGCTTTAACTATTGAAAAACTTTTAAAATAAAAGTATTTACATGGCTTTGTTAGCTTTTTTGCCTTTTCTCCATCATAATTTGACAGTAAAGCGGGAGTTTTCGCACTTTATAATGTTTTCAAAGCCCTTTTGTTTAAAGTCCAAGATTTTCAAGCAGAGTTTGCTTACAGACATGCCAGCTGAAGATGCCCAATCTTGTCTGATCTCAGAAGCTAAGAAGGCCTGGGCCTGGTTAGTACTTGGATGGGAGACTACGTAGGAATGCCAGGTGCAGTAAGCTTTAACTATTGAAAACTTTTAAAATGAAAGTATTTACATCACTTTGTTAACTTTTTTTTAAAGTAAGTTAAGGGGTATTTTCTTTCTTTGATATGTTTTCCCGCCTTTTTTTCTTTTTTTTTTTTTTTTTTTTTTAACTTCTCTTCAGGTTTCTTTGTCTGTGTGTGCTCTACAACGATCATTCACAGGCTTGGAGCTGAATCGATTAGGTGGGGTTTTCCAGCCCTCGGCCTTCAGGTGCTACGCACCCTGATGTCAGTTTAATATCTGATATGTCATATTAAGCGGATTTTTAGAACAGGGAGTCGGCAATAGGGCCTGCTCCATCCGCTCCATTCATCGACCCAGTATTGCATTGCCTCTAGAAGGTGTGCACTTTATTTGTTGTATTGCAAATAAAAGCTTACCACTCCAACTTTTTGCCTTTTCTCCATCATAATTTGACAGTAAAGCGGGAGTTTTAACTCTTTGATATGTGTTCAAGCCCTTTTGGTTTAAAGTTCAAGATTTTCAAGCAGAGTTTGTGTATGGACAAACCAGCTGAAGAATGCCCAATCTTGTCTGATCTCAGAAGCTAAGAAGGCTTGGGCCTGGTTAGTACTTGGATGGGAGACTACCTGGGAATACCAGGTGCTGTAAGCTTTAACTATTGAAAAACTTTTAAAATAAAGTATTTACATGGCTTTGTTAGCTTTTTTTGCCTTTTCTCCATCATAATTTGACAGTAAAGCGGGAGTTTTCACTCTTTGATATGTGTTTAAGCCCCTTTGGTTTAAAGTTCAAGATTTTCAAGCAGAGTTTGTGTACGGACAAACCAGCTGAAGAATGCCCAATCTTGTCTTATCTCAGAAGCTAAGAAGGCTTGGGCCTGGTTAGTACTTGGATGGGAGACTACCTGGGAATACCAGGTGCTGTAAGCTTTAACTATTGAAAAACTTTTAAAATAAAAGTATTTACATGGCTTTGTTAGCTTTTTTGCCTTTTCTCCATCATAATTTGACAGTAAAGCGGGAGTTTTCGCACTTTATAATGTTTTCAAAGCCCTTTTGTTTAAAGTCCAAGATTTTCAAGCAGAGTTTGCTTACAGACATGCCAGCTGAAGATTGCCCAATCTTGTCTGATCTCAGAAGCTAAGAAGGCCTGGGCCTGGTTAGTACTTGGATGGGAGACTACGTAGGAATGCCAGGTGCAGTAAGCTTTAACTATTGAAAACTTTTAAAATGAAAGTATTTACATCACTTTGTTAACTTTTTTTTAAAGTAAGTTAAGGGGTATTTTCTTTCTTTGATATGTTTTCCCGCCTTTTTTCTTTTCTTTTTTTTTTTTTTTTTTAACTTCTCTTCAGGTTTCTTTGTCTGTGTGTGCTCTACAACGATCATTCACAGGCTTGGAGCTGAATCGATTAGGTGGGGTTTTCCAGCCCTCGGCCTTCAGGTGCTACGCACCCTGATGTCAGTTTAATATCTGATATGTCATATTAAGCGGATTTTTAGAACAGGGAGTCGGCAATAGGGCCTGCTCCATCCGCTCCATTCATCGACCCAGTATTGCATTGCCTCTAGAAGGTGTGCACTTTATTTGTTGTATTGCAAATAAAAGCTTACCACTCCAACTTTTTGCCTTTTCTCCATCATAATTTGACAGTAAAGCGGGAGTTTTAACTCTTTGATATGTGTTCAAGCCCTTTTGGTTTAAAGTTCAAGATTTTCAAGCAGAGTTTGTGTACAGACAAACCAGCTGAAGAATGCCCAATCTTGTCTGATCTCAGAAGCTAAGAAGGCTTGGGCCTGGTTAGTACTTGGATGGGAGACTACCTGGGAATACCAGGTGCTGTAAGCTTTAACTATTGAAAAACTTTTAAAATAAAAGTATTTACATGGCTTTGTTAGCTTTTTTGCCTTTTCTCCATCATAATTTGACAGTAAAGCGGGAGTTTTCACTCTTTGATATGTGTTTAAGCCCCTTTGGTTTAAAGTTCAAGATTTTCAAGCAGAGTTTGTGTACGGACAAACCAGCTGAAGAATGCCCAATCTTGTCTGATCTCAGAAGCTAAGAAGGCTTGGGCCTGGTTAGTACTTGGATGGGAGACTACCTGGGATACCAGGTGCTGTAAGCTTTAACTATTGAAAAACTTTTAAAATAAAAGTATTTACATGGCTTTGTTAGCTTTTTTGCCTTTTCTCCATCATAATTTGACAGTAAAGCGGGAGTTTTCGCACTTTATAATGTTTTCAAAGCCCTTTTGTTTAAAGTCCAAGATTTTCAAGCAGAGTTTGCTTACAGACATGCCAGCTGAAGATTGCCCAATCTTGTCTGATCTCAGAAGCTAAGAAGGCCTGGGCCTGGTTAGTACTTGGATGGGAGACTACGTAGGAATGCCAGGTGCAGTAAGCTTTAACTATTGAAAACTTTTAAAATGAAAGTATTTACATCACTTTGTTAACTTTTTTTTAAGTAAGTTAAGGGGTATTTTCTTTCTTTGATATGTTTTCCCGCCTTTTTTCTTTTCTTTTTTTTTTTTTTAACTTCTCTTCAGGTTTCTTTGTCTGTGTGTGCTCTACAACGATCATTCACAGGCTTGGAGCTGAATCGATTAGGTGGGGTTTTCCAGCCCTCGGCCTTCAGGTGCTACGCACCCTGATGTCAGTTTAATATCTGATATGTCATATTAAGCGGATTTTTAGAACAGGGAGTCGGCAATAGGGCCTGCTCCATCCGCTCCATTCATCGACCCAGTATTGCATTGCCTCTAGAAGGTGTGCACTTTATTTGTTGTATTGCAAATAAAAGCTTACCACTCCAACTTTTTGCCTTTTCTCCATCATAATTTGACAGTAAAGCGGGAGTTTTAACTCTTTGATATGTGTTCAAGCCCTTTTGGTTTAAAGTTCAAGATTTTCAAGCAGAGTTTGTGTACGGACAAACCAGCTGAAGAATGCCCAATCTTGTCTGATCTCAGAAGCTAAGAAGGCTTGGGCCTGGTTAGTACTTGGATGGGAGACTACCTGGGAATACCAGGTGCTGTAAGCTTTAACTATTGAAAAACTTTTAAAATGAAAGTATTTACATGGCTTTGTTAGCTTTTTTGCCTTTTCTGCATCATAATTTGACAGTAAAGCGGGAGTTTTCACTCTTTGATATGTGTTCAAGCCCCTTTGGTTTAAAGTTCAAGATTTTCAAGCAGAGTTTGTGTACAGACAAACCAGCTGAAGAATGCCCAATGTTGTCTGATCTCAGAAGCTAAGAAGGCTTGGGCCTGGTTAGTACTTGGATGGGAGACTACCTGGGAATACCAGGTGCTGTAAGCTTTAACTATTGAAAAACTTTTAAAATAAAAGTATTTACATGGCTTTGTTAGCTTTTTTTGCCTTTTCTCCATCATAATTTGACAGTAAAGCGGGAGTTTTCACTCTTTGATATGTGTTCAAGCCCTTTTGGTTTAAAGTTCAAGATTTTCAAGCAGAGTTTGTGTATGGACAAACCAGCTGAAGAATGCCCAATGTTGTCTGATCTCAGAAGCTAAGAAGGCTTGGGCCTGGTTAGTACTTGGATGGGAGACTACCTGGGAATACCAGGTGCTGTAAGCTTTAACTATTGAAAAACTTTTAAAATAAAGTATTTACATGGCTTTGTTAGCTTTTTTGCCTTTTCTCCATCATAATTTGACAGTAAAGCGGGAGTTTTCACTCTTTGATATGTGTTCAAGCCCCGTTGGTTTAAAGTTCAAGATTTTCAAGCAGAGTTTGTGTACGGACAAACCAGCTGAAGAATGCCCAATCTTGTCTGATCTCAGAAGCTAAGAAGGCTTGGGCCTGGTTAGTACTTGGATGGGAGACTACCTGGGAATACCAGGTGCTGTAAGCTTGAACTATTGAAAAACTTTTAAAATGAAAGTATTTACATGGCTTTGTTAGCTTTTTTTGCCTTTTCTCCATCGTATTTTGACAGTAAAGCGGGAGTTTTCACACATTATAATGTTATCAAAGCCCTTTTGGTTTAAAGTTCAAGATTTTCAAGCAGAGTTTGTGTACAGACAAACCAGCTGAAGAATGCCCAATGTTGTCTGATCTCAGAAGCTAAGAAGGCTTGGGCCTGGTTAGTACTAGTACTTGGATGGGAGACTACCTGGGAATACCAGGTGCTGTAAGCTTTAACTATTGATAAACTTTTAAAATGAAAGTATTTACATGGCTTTGTTAGCTTTTTTGCCTTTTTTCCATCATATTTTGACAGTAAAGCGGGAGTTTTTACTCTTTGATATGTGTTTAAGCCCCTTTGGTTTAAAGTTCAAGATTTTCAAGCAGAGTTTGTGTACGGACAAACCAGCTGAAGAATGCCCAATCTTGTCTTATCTCAGAAGCTAAGAAGGCTTGGGCCTGGTTAGTACTGGATAGGAGACTACCTGGGAATACCAGGTGCTGTAAGCTTTAACTATTGAAAAACTTTTAAAATAAAAGGATTTACATGGCTTTGTTAGCTTTTTTGCCTTTTCTCCATCAAAATTTGACAGTAAAGCGGGAGTTTTCGCACTTAATAATGTTTTCAAAGCCCTTTTGTTTAAAGTCCAAGATTTTCAAGCAGGGTTTGCTTACAGACATGCCAGCTGAAGATTGCCCAATCTTGTCTGATCTCAGAAGCTAAGAAGGCCTGGGCCTGGTTAGTACTTGAATGGGAGACTACGTAGGAATGCCAGGTGCAGTAAGCTTTAACTATTGAAAACTTTTAAAATGAAAGTATTTACATCACTTTGTTAACTTTTTTTTAAAGTAAGTTAAGGGGTATTTTTTTTTTTTTGATATGTTTTCCCGCCTTTTTTCTTTTTTTTTTTTTTTTTTTTAACTTCTCTTCAGGTTTCTTTGTCTGTGTGTGCTCTACAACGATCATTCACAGGCTTGAAGCTGAATCGATTAGGTGGGGTTTTCCAGCCCTCGGCCTTCAGGTGCTACGCACCCTGATGTCAGTTTAATATCTGATATGTCATATTAAGCGGATTTTTAGAACAGGGAGTCGGCAATAGGGCCTGCTCCATCCACTCCATTCATCGACCCAGTATTGCATTGCCTCTAGAAGGTGTGCACTTTATTTGTTGTATTGCAAATAAAAGCTTACCACTCCAACTTTTTGCCTTTTCTCCATCATAATTTGACAGTAAAGCGGGAGTTTTAACTCTTTGATATGTGTTCAAGCCCTTTTGGTTTAAAGTTCAAGATTTTCAAGCAGAGTTTGTGTACGGACAAACCAGCTGAAGAATGCCCAATCTTGTCTTATCTCAGAAGCTAAGAAGGCTTGGGCCTGGTTAGTACTGGATAGGAGACTACCTGGGAATACCAGGTGCTGTAAGCTTTAACTATTGAAAAACTTTTAAAATAAAAGGATTTACATGGCTTTGTTAGCTTTTTTGCCTTTTCTCCATCAAAATTTGACAGTAAAGCAGGAGTTTTCGCACTTAATAATGTTTTCAAAGCCCTTTTGTTTAAAGTCCAAGATTTTCAAGCAGGGTTTGCTTACAGACATGCCAGCTGAAGATTGCCCAATCTTGTCTGATCTCAGAAGCTAAGAAGGCCTGGGCCTGGTTAGTACTTGAATGGGAGACTACGTAGGAATGCCAGGTGCAGTAAGCTTTAACTATTGAAAACTTTTAAAATGAAAGTATTTACATCACTTTGTTAACTTTTTTTTAAAGTAAGTTAAGGGGTATTTTTTTTCTTTGATATGTTTTCCCGCCTTTTTTCTTTTTTTTTTTTTTTTAACTTCTCTTCAGGTTTCTTTGTCTGTGTGTGCTCTACAACGATCATTCACAGGCTTGGAGCTGAATCGATTAGGTGGGGTTTTCCAGCCCTCGGCCTTCAGGTGCTACGCACCCTGATGTCAATTTAATATCTGATATGTCATATTAAGCGGATTTTTAGAACAGGGAGTCGGCAATAGGGCCTGCTCCATCCGCTCCATTCATCGACTAAGTATTGCATTGCCTCTAGAAGGTGTGCACTTTATTTGTTGTATTGCAAATAAAAGCTTACCACTCCAACTTTTTGCCTTTTCTCCATCATAATTTGACAGTAAAGCGGGAGTTTTAACTCTTTGATATGTGTTCAAGCCCTTTTGGTTTAAAGTTCAAGATTTTCAAGCAGAGTTTGTGTATGGACAAACCAGCTGAAGAATGCCCAATCTTGTCTGATCTCAGAAGCTAAGAAGGCTTGGGCCTGGTTAGTACTTGGATGGGAGACTACCTGGGAATACCAGGTGCTGTAAGCTTTAACTATTGAAAAACTTTTAAAATGAAAGTATTTACATGGCTTTGTTAGCTTTTTTTGCCTTTTCTCCATCGTATTTTGACAGTAAAGCGGGAGTTTTCACACATTATAATGTTATCAAAGCCCTTTTGGTTTAAAGTTCAAGATTTTCAAGCAGAGTTTGTGTACAGACAAACCAGCTGAAGAATGCCCAATGTTGTCTGATCTCAGAAGCTAAGAAGGCTTGGGCCTGGTTAGTACTTGGATGGGAGACAACCTGGGAATACCAGGTGCTGTAAGCTTTAACTATTGATAAACTTTTAAAATGAAAGTATTTACATGGCTTTGTTAGCTTTTTTGCCTTTTTTCCATCATATTTTGACAGTAAAGCGGGAGTTTTTACTCTTTGATATGTGTTTAAGCCCCTTTGGTTTAAAGTTCAAGATTTTCAAGCAGAGTTTGTGTACGGACAAACCAGCTGAAGAATGCCCAATCTTGTCTTATCTCAGAAGCTAAGAAGGCTTGGGCCTGGTTAGTACTGGATAGGAGACTACCTGGGAATACCAGGTGCTGTAAGCTTTAACTATTGAAAAACTTTTAAAATAAAGGATTTACATGGCTTTGTTAGCTTTTTTGCCTTTTCTCCATCAAAATTTGACAGTAAAGCAGGAGTTTTCGCACTTAATAATGTTTTCAAAGCCCTTTTGTTTAAAGTCCAAGATTTTCAAGCAGGGTTTGCTTACAGACATGCCAGCTGAAGATTGCCCAATCTTGTCTGATCTCAGAAGCTAAGAAGGCCTGGGCCTGGTTAGTACTTGAATGGGAGACTACGTAGGAATGCCAGGTGCAGTAAGCTTTAACTATTGAAAACTTTTAAAATGAAAGTATTTACATCACTTTGTTAACTTTTTTTTAAAGTAAGTTAAGGGGTATTTTTTTTCTTTGATATGTTTTCCCGCCTTTTTTCTTTTTTTTTTTTTTTTTTAACTTCTCTTCAGGTTTCTTTGTCTGTGTGTGCTCTACAACGATCATTCACAGGCTTGGAGCTGAATCGATTAGGTGGGGTTTTCCAGCCCTCGGCCTTCAGGTGCTACGCACCCTGATGTCAATTTAATATCTGATATGTCATATTAAGCGGATTTTTAGAACAGGGAGTCGGCAATAGGGCCTGCTCCATCCTCTCCATTCATCGACCCAGTATTGCATTGCCTCTAGAAGGTGTGCACTTTATTTGTTGTATTGCAAATAAAAGCTTACCACTCCAACTTTTTGCCTTTTCTCCATCATAATTTGACAGTAAAGCGGGAGTTTTCACTCTTTGATATGTGTTCAAGCCCTTTTGGTTTAAAGTTCAAGATTTTCAAGCAGAGTTTGTGTATGGACAAACCAGCTGAAGAATGCCCAATCTTGTCTGATCTCAGAATCTAAGAAGGCTTGGGCCTGGTTAGTACTTGGATGGGAGACTACCTGGGAATACCAGGTGCTGTAAGCTTTAACTATTGAAAAACTTTTAAAATAAAAGTATTTACATGGCTTTGTTAGCTTTTTTGCCTTTTCTCCATCATAATTTGACAGTAAAGCGGGAGTTTTCACTCTTTGATATGTGTTCAAGCCCCTTTGGTTTAAAGTTCAAGATTTTCAAGCAGAGTTTGTGTACGGACAAACCAGCTGAAGAATGCCCAATCTTGTCTGATCTCAGAAGCTAAGAAGGCTTGGGCCTGGTTAGTACTTGGATGGGAGACTACTTGGGAATACCAGGTGCTGTAAGCTTTAACTATTGTAAAACTTTTAAATAAAAGTATTTACATGGCTTTGTTAGCTTTTTTGCCTTTTCTCCATCATAATTTGACAGTAAAGCGGGAGTTTTCGCACTTTATAATGTTTTCAAAGCCCTTTTGTTTAAAGTCCAAGATTTTCAAGCAGAGTTTGCTTACAGACATGCCAGCTGAAGATTGCCCAATCTTGTCTGATCTCAGAAGCTAAGAAGGCCTGGGCCTGGTTAGTACTTGGATGGGAGACTACGTAGGAATGCCAGGTGCAGTAAGCTTTAACTATTGAAAACTTTTAAAATGAAAGTATTTACATCACTTTGTTAACTTTTTTTTAAAGTAAGTTAAGGGGTATTTTTTTTTCTTTGATATGTTTTCCCGCCTTTTTTCTTTTTTTTTTTTTTTTAACTTCTCTTCAGGTTTCTTTGTCTGTGTGTGCTCTACAACGATCATTCACAGGCTTGAAGCTGAATCGATTAGGTGGGGTTTTCCAGCCCTCGGCCTTCAGGTGCTACGCACCCTGATGTCAGTTTAATATCTGATATGTCATATTAAGCGGATTTTTAGAACAGGGAGTCGGCAATAGGGCCTGCTCCATCCACTCCATTCATCGACCCAGTATTGCATTGCCTCTAGAAGGTGTGCACTTTATTTGTTGTATTGCAAATAAAAGCTTACCACTCCAACTTTTTGCCTTTTCTCCATCATAATTTGACAGTAAAGCGGGAGTTTTAACTCTTTGATATGTGTTCAAGCCCTTTTGGTTTAAAGTTCAAGATTTTCAAGCAGAGTTTGTGTATGGACAAACCAGCTGAAGAATGCCCAATCTTGTCTGATCTCAGAAGCTAAGAAAGCTTGGGCCTGGTTAGTACTTGGATGGGAGACTACCTGGGAATACCAGGTGCTGTAAGCTTTAACTATTGAAAAACTTTTAAAATGAAAGTATTTACATGGCTTTGTTAGCTTTTTTTGCCTTTTCTGCATCATAATTTGACAGTAAAGCGGGAGTTTTCGCACATTATAATGTTATCAAAGCCCTTTTGGTTTAAAGTTCAAGATTTTCAAGCAGAGTTTGTGTACAGACAAACCAGCTGAAGAATGCCCAATGTTGTCTGATCTCAGAAGCTAAGAAGGCTTGGGCCTGGTTAGTACTTGGATGGGAGACTACCTGGGAATACCAGGTGCTGTAAGCTTTAACTATTGATAAACTTTTAAAATGAAAGTATTTACATGGCTTTGTTAGCTTTTTTGCCTTTTTTCCATCATAATTTGACAGTAAAGCGGGAGTTTTCACTCTTTGATATGTGTTTAAGCCCCTTTGGTTTAAAGTTCAAGATTTTCAAGCAGAGTTTGTGTACGGACAAACCAGCTGAAGAATGCCCAATCTTGTCTTATCTCAGAAGCTAAGAAGGCTTGGGCCTGGTTAGTACTTGGATGGGAGATTACCTGGGAATACCAGGTGCTGTAAGCTTTAACTATTGAAAAACTTTTAAAATAAAAGGATTTACATGGCTTTGTTAGCTTTTTTGCCTTTTCTCCATCATAATTTGACAGTAAAGCGGGAGTTTTCGCACTTTATAATGTTTTCAAAGCCCTTTTGTTTAAAGTCCAAGATTTTCAAGCAGAGTTTGCTTACAGACATGCCAGCTGAAGATTGCCCAATCTTGTCTGATCTCAGAAGCTATGAAGGCCTGGGCCTGGTTAGTACTTGGATTGGAGACTACGTAGGAATGCCAGGTGTAGTAAGCTTTAACTATTGAAAAACGTTTAAAAAGAAAGTATTTACATGGCTTTGTTAGCTTTTTTTGCCTTTTCTCCATCATAATTTGAAAGTAAAGCGGGAGTTTTCACTCTTTGATATGTGTTTAAGCCCCTTTGGTTTAAAGTTCAAGATTTTCAAGCAGAGTTTGTGTACGGACAAACCAGCTGAAGAATGCCCAATCTTGTCTTATCTAAGAAGGCTTGATCCTGGTTAGTACTTGGATGGGAGACTACCTGGGAATACCAGGTGCTGTAAGCTTTAACTATTGAAAAACTTTTAAAATGAAAGTATTTACATGGCTTTGTTAGCTTTTTTTGGCTTTTCTCCATCATATTTTGACAGTAAAGCGGGGGTTTTCGCACATTATAATGTTTTCAAAGCCCTTTTGGTTTAAAGTTCAAGATTTTCAAGCAGAGTTTGTGTACAGACAAACAGCTGAAGAATGCCCAATCTTGTCTGATCTCAGAAGCTAAGAAGGCTTGGGCCTGGTTAGTAGTTGGATGGGAGACTACCTGCGAATACCAGGTGCTGTAAGCTTTAACTATTGAAAAACTTTTAAAATAAAAGTATTTACATGGCTGTTGGAAAAATGTATATATGTTATCATGTAATTACTTCTTTTATTCATATCCTTTAAGCACGAATATGTATTAATCCTTGGAATATTACTGACAACTCTTAATCATTAACAAACCTCAAAGCAAAGGTTTTAAGTTTGCAGGACTGCATGACCGCGACCTGAGGACCAACAACAAGCAGACCATGATGAACCAGAGTCCAATCACCTGAAGAATCTACAGACGAAGATGAACGTGTCACCATGTCACCATGACTCGACCAAAAGATCAATGCATAAGACTACGTGTAATACACAATTATTAACTAATATGGTGTGATTTTATGTGAACCCTAATGAACCTACCAAATAAAAGAAGGAGATGCGATGAAGGACGCCAGAGCTTTTGGAAGCCTGTTGTAAGGCGTGACTTCCATTCGCTCTCCTTGCAAGTAAAACGGACTCAAATGCTTTGTGTCTTTCTTCTCTTTGTTTAGTAAATGTTATACTGACAGATAAACCTAACAATGGCTTTGTTAGCTTTTTTGCCTTTTCTCCATCATAATTTGACAGTAAAGCGGGAGTTTTCGCACTTTATAATGTTTTCAAAGCCCTTTTGTTTAAAGTCCAAGATTTTCAAGCAGAGTTTGCTTACAGACATGCCAGCTGAAGATTGCCCAATCTTGTCTGATCTCAGAAGCTAAGAAGGCCTGGGCCTGGTTAGTACTTGGATGGGAGACTACGTAGGAATGCCAGGTGCTGTAAGCTTTAACTATTGAAAAACTTTTAAAATGAAAGTATTTACATGGCTTTGTTAGCTTTTTTGCCTTTTCTCCATCAAAATTTGACAGTAAAGCGGGAGTTTTCGCACTTTATAATGTTTTCAAAGCCCTTTTGTTTAAAGTCCAAGATTTTCAAGCAGGGTTTGCTTACAGACATGCCAGCTGAAGATTGCCCAATCTTGTCTGATCTCAGAAGCTAAGAAGGCTTGGGCCTGGTTAGTACTTGGATGGGAGACTACGTAGGAATGCCAGGTGTAGTAAGCTTTAACTATTGAAAAACTTTTAAAATGAAAGTATTTACATGGCTTTGTTAGCTTTTTTGCCTTTTTTCCATCATAATTTGACAGTAAAGCGGAAGTTTTCACTCTTTGATATGTGTTTAAGCCCCTTTGGTTTAAAGTTCAAGATTTTCAAGCAGAGTTTGTGTACGGACAAACCAGCTGAAGAATGCCCAATCTTGTCTTATCTCAGAAACTAAGAAGGCTTGGGCCTGGTTAGTACTGGATGGGAGACTACCTGGGAATACCAGGTGCTGTAAGCTTTAACTATTGAAAAACTTTTAAAATAAAAGTATTTACATGGCTTTGTTAGCTTTTTTGCCTTTTCTCCATCATAATTTGACAGTAAAGCGGGAGTTTTCGCACTTTATAATGTTTTCAAAGCCCTTTTGTTTAAAGTCCAAGATTTTCAAGCAGAGTTTGCTTACAGACATGCCAGCTGAAGATTGCCCAATCTTGTCTGATCTCAGAAGCTAAGAAGGCCTGGGCCCTGTTAGTTCTTGGATGGGAGACTATGTAGGAATGCCAGGTGCAGTAAGCTTTAACTATTGAAAACTTTTAAAATGAAAGTATTTACATCACTATGTTAACTTTTTTTTAAAGTAAGTTAAGGGGTATTTTCTTTCTTTGATATGTTTTCCCGCCTTTTTTCTTTTTTTTTTTTTTTTTTAACTTCTCTTCAGGTTTCTTTGTCTGTGTGTGCTCTACAACGATCATTCACAGGCTTGGAGCTGAATCGATTAGGTGGGGTTTTCCAGCTTTCGGCCTTCAGGTGCTACGCACCCTGATGTCAGTTTAATATCTGATATGTCATATTAAGCGGATTTTTAGAACAGGGTGGTAGTAGCCTAGTGGGTAACACACTCGCCTATGAACCAGAAGACCCGGGTTCGAATCCCACTTACTACCATTGTGTCCCTGAGCAAGACACTTAACCCTAAGTTGCTCCAGGGAGACTGTCCCTGTAATACTGATTGTAAGTCGCTCTGGATAAGGGCGTCTGATAAATGCTGTAAATGTAAATGTAAATGTAGAACAGGGAGTCGGCAATAGGGCCTGCTCCATCCACTCCATTCATCGACCCAGTATTGCATTGCCTCTAGAAGGTGTGCACTTTATTTGTTGTATTGCAAATAAAAGCTTACCACTCCAACTTTTTGCCTTTTCTCCATCATAATTTGACAGTAAAGCGGGAGTTATCACTCTTTGATATGTGTTCAAGCCCTTTTGGTTTAAAGTTCAAGATTTTCAAGCAGAGTTTGTGTATGGACAAACCAGCTGAAGAATGCCCAATCTTGTCTGATCTCAGAAGCTAAGAAGGCTTGGGCCTGGTTAGTACTTGGATGGGAGACTACCTGGGAATACCAGGTGCTGTAAGCTTTAACTATTGAAAAACTTTTAAAATGAAAGTATTTACATGGCTTTGTTAGCTTTTTTTGCCTTTTCTGCATCATAATTTGACAGTAAAGCGGGAGTTTTCACTCTTTGATATGTGTTCAAGCCCCTTTGGTTTAAAGTTCAAGATTTTCAAGCAGAGTTTGTGTACGGACAAACCAGCTGAAGAATGCCCAATCTTGTCTGATCTCAGAAGCTAAGAAGGCTTGGGCCTGGTTAGTACTTGGATGGGAGACTACCTGGGAATACCAGGTGCTGTAAGCTTTAACTATTGAAAAACTTTTAAAATGAAAGTATTTACATGGCTTTGTTAACTTTTTTGCCTTTTTTCCATCATAATTTGACAGTAAAGCGGGAGTTTTCGCACTTTATAATGTTTCCAAGCCCTTTTGTTTAAAGTCCAAGATTTTCAAGCAGAGTTTGCTTACAGACATGCCAGCTGAAGATTGCCCAATCTTGTCTGATCTCAGAAGCTAAGAAGGCTTGGGCCTGGTTAGTACTTGGATGGGAGACTACGTAGGAATGCCAGGTGCTGTAAGCTTTAACTATTGATAAACTTTTAAAATGAAAGTATTTACATGGCTTTGTTAGCTTTTTTGCCTTTTTTCCATCATAATTTGACAGTAAAGCGGAAGTTTTCACTCTTTGATATGTGTTTAAGCCCCTTTGGTTTAAAGTTCAAGATTTTCAAGCAGAGTTTGTGTACGGACAAACCAGCTGAAGAATGCCCAATCTTGTCTTATCTCAGAAACTAAGAAGGCTTGGGCCTGGTTAGTACTGGATGGGAGACTACCTGGGAATACCAGGTGCTGTAAGCTTTAACTATTGAAAAACTTTTAAAATAAAAGTATTTACATGGCTTTGTTAGCTTTTTTGCCTTTTCTCCATCATAATTTGACAGTAAAGCGGGAGTTTTCGCACTTTATAATGTTTTCAAAGCCCTTTTGTTTAAAGTCCAAGATTTTCAAGCAGAGTTTGCTTACAGACATGCCAGCTGAAGATTGCCCAATCTTGTCTGATCTCAGAAGCTAAGAAAGCCTGGGCCCTGTTAGTTCTTGGATGGGAGACTATGTAGGAATGCCAGGTGCAGTAAGCTTTAACTATTGAAAACTTTTAAAATGAAAGTATTTACATCACTATGTTAACTTTTTTTTAAAGTAAGTTAAGGGGTATTTTCTTTCTTTGATATGTTTTCCCGCCTTTTTTCTTTTTTTTTTTTTTTTTTTAACTTCTCTTCAGGTTTCTTTGTCTGTGTGTGCTCTACAACGATCATTCACAGGCTTGGAGCTGAATCGATTAGGTTAGGTTTTCCAGCTTTCGGCCTTCAGGTGCTACGCACCCTGATGTCAGTTTAATATCTGATATGTCATATTAAGCGGATTTTTAGAACAGGGAGTCGGCAATAGGGCCTGCTCCATCCACTCCATTCATCGACCCAGTATTGCATTGCCTCTAGAAGGTGTGCACTTTATTTGTTGTATTGCAAATAAAAGCTTACCACTCCAACTTTTTGCCTTTTCTCCATCATAATTTGACAGTAAAGCGGGAGTTATCACTCTTTGATATGTGTTCAAGCCCCTTTGGTTTAAAGTTCAAGATTTTCAAGCAGAGTTTGTGTACGGACAAACCAGCTGAAGAATGCCCAATCTTGTCTGATCTCAGAAGCTAAGAAGGCTTGGGCCTGGTTATTACTTGGATGGGAGACTACCTGGGAATACCAGGTGCTGTAAGCTTTAACTATTGAAAAACTTTTCAAATGAAAGTATTTACATGGCTTTGTTAGCTTTTTTTGCCTTTTCTCCATCATAATTTGACAGTAAAGCGGGAGTTTTCACTCTTTGATATGTGTTCAAGCCCCTTTGGTTTAAAGTTCAAGATTTTCAAGCAGAGTTTGTGTACGGACAAACCAGCTGAAGAATGCCCAATCTTGTCTGATCTCAGAAGCTAAGAAGGCTTGGGCCTGGTTAGTACTTGGATGGGAGACTACCTGGGAATACCAGGTGCTGTAAGCTTTAACTATTGAAAAACTTTTAAAATGAAAGTATTTACATGGCTTTGTTAACTTTTTTGCCTTTTTTCCATCATAATTTGACAGTAAAGCGGGAGTTTTCACTCTTTGATATGTGTTTAAGCCCCTTTGGTTTAAAGTTCAAGATTTTCAAGCAGAGTTTGTGTACGGACGAACCAGCTGAAGAATGCCCAATGTTGTCTTATCTCAGAAGCTAAGAAGGCTTGGGCCTGGTTAGTACTTGGATGGGAGACTACCTGGGAATACCAGGTGCTGTAAGCTTTAACTATTGAAAAACTTTTAAAATGAAAGTATTTACATGGCTTTGTTAACTTTTTTGCCTTTTTTCCATCATAATTTGACAGTAAAGCGGGAGTTTTCACTCTTTGATATGTGTTTAAGCCCCTTTGGTTTAAAGTTTAAGATTTTCAAGCAGAGTTTGTGTACGGACAAACCAGCTGAAGAATGCCCAATCTTGTCTTATCTCAGAAGCTAAGAAGGCTTGGGCCTGGTTAGTACTTGGATGGGAGACTACCTGGGAATACCAGGTGCTGTAAGCTTTAACTATTGAAAAACTTTTAAAATAAAAGGATTTACATGGCTTTGTTAGCTTTTTTGCCTTTTCTCCATCATATTTTGACAGTAAAGCGGGAGTTTTCGCACTTTATAATGTTTTCAAAGCCCTTTTGTTTAAAGTCCAAGATTTTCAAGCAGAGCTTGCTTACAGACATGCCAGCTGAAGATTGCCCAATCTTGTCTGATCTCAGAAGCTAAGAAGGCCTGGGCCTGGTTAGTACTTGGATGGGAGACTACGTAGGAATGCCAGGTGCAGTAAGCTTTAACTATTGAAAACTTTTAAAATGAAAGTATTTACATCACTTTGTTAACTTTTTTTTAAAGTAAGTTAAAGGGTATTTTCTTTCTTTGATATGTTTTCCCGCCTTTTTTTCTTTTTTTTTTTTTTTTTAACTTCTCTTCAGGTTTCTTTGTCTGTGTGTGCTCTACAACGATCATTCACAGGCTTGGAGCTGAATCGATTAGGTGGGGTTTTCCAGCTTTCGGCCTTCAGGTGCTACGCACACTGATGTCAGTTTAATATCTGATATGTCATATTAAGCGGATTTTTAGAACAGGGAGTCGGCAATAGGGCCTGCTCCATCCGCTCCATTCATCGACCCAGTATTGCATTGCCTCTAGAAGGTGTGCACTTTATTTGTTGTATTGCAAATAAAAGCTTACCACTCCAACTTTTTGCCTTTTCTCCATCATAATTTGACAGTAAAGCGGGAGTTATCACTCTTTGATATGTGTTCAAGCCCTTTTTGGTTTAAAGTTCAAGATTTTCAAGCAGAGTTTGTGTATGGACAAACCAGCTGAAGAATGCCCAATCTTGTCTGATCTCAGAAGCTAAGAAGGCTTGGGCCTGGTTAGTACTTGGATGGGAGACTACCTGGGAATACCAGGTGCTGTAAGCTTTAACTATTGAAAAACTTTTAAAATGAAAGTATTTACATGGCTTTGTTAGGTTTTTTTTGCCTTTTCTCCATCATAATTTGACAGTAAAGCGGGAGTTTTCACTCTTTGATATGTGTTCAAGCCCCTTTGGTTTAAAGTTCAAGATTTTCAAGTAGAGTTTGTGTACGGACAAACCAGCTGAAGAATGCCCAATCTTGTCTGATCTCAGAAGCTAAGAAGGCTTGGGCCTGGTTAGTACTTGGATGGGAGACTACCTGGGAATACCAGGTGCTGTAAGCTTTAACTATTGAAAAACTTTTAAAATGAAAGTATTTACATGGCTTTGTTAACTTTTTTGCCTTTTTTCCATCATAATTTGACAGTAAAGCGGGAGTTTTCACTCTTTGATATGTGTTTAAGCCCCTTTGGTTTAAAGTTTAAGATTTTCAAGCAGAGTTTGTGTACGGACAAACCAGCTGAAGAATGCCCAATCTTGTCTTATCTCAGAAGCTAAGAAGGCTTGGGCCTGGTTAGTACTTGAATGGGAGACTACCTGGGAATACCAGGTGCTGTAAGCTTTAACTATTGAAAAACTTTTAAAATAAAAGTATTTACATGGCTTTGTTAGCTTTTTTGCCTTTTCTCCATCATAATTAGACAGTAAAGCGGGAGTTTTCGCACTTTATAATGTTTTCAAAGCCCTTTTGTTTAAAGTCCAAGATTTTCAAGCAGAGTTTGCTTACAGACATGCCAGCTGAAGATTGCCCAATCTTGTCTGATCTCAGAAGCTAAGAAGGCCTGGGCCCTGTTAGTTCTTGGATGGGAGACTATGTAGGAATGCCAGGTGCAGTAAGCTTTAACTATTGAAAACTTTTAAAATGAAAGTATTTACATCACTTTGTTAACTTTTTTTTAAAGTAAGTTAAGGGGTATTTTCTTTCTTTGATATGTTTTCCCGCCTTTTTTCTTTTTTTTTTTTTTTTTTAACTTCTCTTCAGGTTTCTTTGTCTGTGTGTGCTCTACAACGATCATTCACAGGCTTGGAGCTGAATCGATTAGGTTAGGTTTTCCAGCTTTCGGCCTTCAGGTGCTACGCACCCTGATGTCAGTTTAATATCTGATATGTCATATTAAGCGGATTTTTAGAACAGGGAGTCGGCAATAGGGCCTGCTCCCTCCGCTCCATTCATCGACCCAGTATTGCATTGCCTCTAGAAGGTGTGCACTTTATTTGTTGTATTGCAAATAAAAGCTTACCACTCCAACTTTTTGCCTTTTCTCCATCATAATTTGACAGTAAAGCGGGAGTTTTAACTCTTTGATATGTGTTCAAGCCCTTTTGGTTTAAAGTTCAAGATTTTCAAGCAGAGTTTGTGTATGGACAAACCAGCTGAAGAATGCCCAATCTTGTCTGATCTCAGAAGCTAAGAAGGCTTGGGCCTGGTTAGTACTTGGATGGGAGACTACCTGGGAATACCAGGTGCTGTAAGCTTTAACTATTGAAAAACTTTTAAAATGAAAGTATTTACATGGCTTTGTTAGCTTTTTTGCCTTTTCTGCATCATAATTTGACAGTAAAGCGGGAGTTTTCACTCTTTGATATGTGTTCAAGCCCTTTTGGTTTAAAGTTCAAGATTTTCAAGCAGAGTTTGTGTATGGACAAACCAGCTGAAGAATGCCCAATCTTGTCTGATCTCAGAAGCTAAGAAGGCTTGGGCCTGGTTAGTACTTGGATGGGAGACTACCTGGGAATACCAGGTGCTGTAAGCTTTAACTATTGAAAAACTTTTAAAATGAAAGTATTTACATGGCTTTGTTAGCTTTTTTTGCCTTTTCTGCATCATAATTTGACAGTAAAGCGGGAGTTTTCACTCTTTGATATGTGTTCAAGCCCCTTTGGTTTAAAGTTCAAGATTTTCAAGCAGAGTTTGTGTACGGACAAACCAGCTGAAGAATGCCTAATCTTGTCTGATCTCAGAAGCTAAGAAGGCTTGGGCCTGGTTAGTACTTGGATGGGAGACTACCTGGGAATACCAGGTGCTGTAAGCTTTAACTATTGAAAAACTTTTAAAATGAAAGTATTTACATGGCTTTGTTAACTTTTTTGCCTTTTTTCCATTATAATTTGACAGTAAAGCGGGGAGTTTTCACTCTTTGATATGTGTTTAAGCCCCTTTGGTTTAAAGTTCAAGATTTTCAAGCAGAGTTTGTGTACGGACGAACCAGCTGAAGAATGCCCAATGTTGTCTTATCTCAGAAGCTAAGAAGGCTTGGGCCTGGTTAGTACTTGGATGGGAGACTACCTGGGAATACCAGGTGCTGTAAGCTTTAACTATTGAAAAACTTTTAAAATGAAAGTATTTACATGGCTTTGTTAACTTTTTTGCCTTTTTTCCATCATAATTTGACAGTAAAGCGGGAGTTTTCACTCTTTGATATGTGTTTAAGCCCCTTTGGTTTAAAGTTTAAGATTTTCAAGCAGAGTTTGTGTACGGACAAACCAGCTGAAGAATGCCCAATCTTGTCTGATCTCAGAAGCTAAGAAGTGTCACGACTACGGACTTACGGGGGAAGGAAGCGCAGAGGTCTGACATGTTGGGAAGGGGTTTTTATTAACAAATAAACAATAAAGAAACACAAATAAAGACTGGCGCGGTGGCCGAAAACGATTTAACTTAAATAAGGAACTGAAACTAACCCGTAGGCGTGTGGCGATTGCCAGAACTCAAATTACGAACAGTGTTACCAACTAAAGTTCACGAAAATGCCAGCGACCCCGAACGGGCGGAAACTTCCGGCATTTATGGGGCGTCAGGATTGCATTCCGGTGTGGAGCCCAGCTGCAGGCAATCCTGACAGAGCCCCCCCTCCAAGGGCTACGTCCTCGGAGCCCCAACAGTACCATCAGTGGAGGCGGCGGGGCGGACGGCGGCAACCACAGGGCTCCTGCCCTACTGTATCCTCCCCTTGGAGGACCCGGTCCCTCGGGCTGGCTCCCCGGCGTGGTCAGGCGTGGCGGCCCCCGGTCCCTCGGGCTGGCTCCCCGGCGTGGTCAGGCGTGGCGGCCCCGGGTCCCTCGGGCTGGCTCCCCGGCGTGGTCAGGCGTGGCGGCCCCGGTCCCTCGGGCTGGCTCCCCGGCGTGGTCAGGCGTGGCGGCCCCGGTGCCTCGGGCTGGCTCCCCGGCGTGGTCAGGCGTGGCGGCCCCGGTTGCCTCGGGCTGGCTCCCCGGCGTGGTCCGCTTGGCGGCCCCGGACCCTCGGCTGGCTCCCCGGCGTGGTCCCGCTTGGCGGCCCCGGACCCTCGGCCTGGCTCCCCGGCGTGGTCCCGCTTGGCGGCCCCGGACCCTCGGCCTGGCTCCCCGGCGTGGTCCCGCTTGGCGGCCCCGGACCCTCGGCCTGGCTCCCCGGCGTGGTCCCGCATGGCGGCCCCGGACCCTCGGCCTGGCTCCCCGGCGTGGTCCCGCATGGCGGCCCCGGACCCTCGGCCTGGCTCCCCGGCGTGGTCCCGCATGGCGGCCCCCGGGACCCTCGGCCTGGCTCCCCGGCGTGGTCCCGCATGGCGGCCCCGGACTCCCGTACCTGCACACAATAATCAGGGCCGATCCATCTGGGTACGTGTGGGCCCTGTCTCCACATGTCCCCTCTGACACGTCTTGTGTAACCCACTGCACCGCGCAGGGAGATTGTCCCAGAGCCTCCGGCGACTGTCCAGGCACCCCAGGCTGGTGCCTTCTGGGACTATGCAGCCCCCTCTCGCTTGCACGGCCCTGGTGCCAAGGGGGGGGGCATTGCCAGACCATCCGGCTAGCCCCTTCTGCGGTCCGTTGGGACAAGCAGGCCCTCTTCCTGCCAGTCCCAGCTGGGTCCTCATGCCTACCCGGGGGCTCTATGGCGCTCCACCCCTCTGGAGGCAGACGCAGGCCCATGCCTGGCCCGCCCTCCTCACTGGCTACCGGAGGACCCAGCCTCCATCGCTTCCCCACCTCCCCTCCCCTCAGGAGGAGTCCCCAACCCGAACTGCACCCCCCCAAAAAATTCTTTGGGGGAGCACCCCCCCCGGCTGGACTTCGGGGTACCTTGGGGCTTGTCCACCTCGCCTTGGACCAGCACATTCGGGTCAGGAACCTCCTCCCTGGGGTTCGGCTCCGCGGCTGGGTCGCCATCTGGTGGACACAAAGAGGGGAAGTGGGGGCGACATACGGACACATATGCCACGCACACACACACAGACAGAGACAGACAGAAGAGAGGGTCGTCTGGTTCCCTCTCTGAGCTCTCCGGGACCTCCTCAGGGGGCACAGCCAGAATCTCGGGAGGCGCGACCTTCTCGTCGCCCGCCAGTGCTTGGTCTTCTTGCCCCGGATCCTGACTGGCGCTGGATGTGGTGGAGGGGCAGAGTTCGATCCCTGGCTCAGGCTCTGGCCGATCAAACTCCGCCCTCAGTCTCTGCTGGAAGTCCCGAAAACTCCTGTCGGTCTCTCCCTGCTGCCAGGCAGCGTCGCTGGAGATGGTGGTGGGCGTGTGGCGTGGGGGGTGGTGGACGTCTTCTCCAGCATGCGGGGGCGCTGGTGATGCGCTGCCGTTCAGCTGGGGAACGTCCGAGCAGAGGGAAGGCGGGTCGGCGACTGGAACTGGGAGGGCATCTTCCCTGTGAGGCAGTTCCGACAGTGCAGTTGCTGGTTGGCGACCTCCTGTCGCCCTGTTCCACCAGCTTACGCCCGCATCGCTGTCCTCCTCCTCACTGTTGTCGCACCTCTGGGACTGACGTGGGTTTCCACGGACCTCGCAACGGACGGGCACGATGGGCGGAGCCATCCCGGCACCGACTGCCCAATCGGCGTCATCCTCGTGTTGGTCCGTGTCGACCCTCATACCCTCGGAAGTCACGTGGATCTTCACGGATGTCGCGACAATCTCGGACGCGCGCGCTGGGTGGAGCCATCCCGGCCCCGACTGCCCAACGAAAATCCACGTCATTGTCGCTTTCGTCATCTGTGTCCTCCCACCTGTGACTCCGAGGGTCGTCCACCCTGCGGACATCCTGGACCCAGGGTGCGATCAACTCCCAGGGACAGTACTCTGGCCATTCGGGCTGGAGGCTGCCCATCCCCTCGCTGGAGGGACGCCGCCGTTGTTGTCGCTTCTCACCCCCCTGGAAGTGACGTGGGTCCCCACGGACCTTGCGACGATCGCAGACTGGTGCGATGGGCGGAGCCCAACTCTCGTCTCCCGTGCTCTCGTCGTCGTCCGTGTCGTCCCAGTCCACGGGGAGCCTTGCCAGCAGAGCGCAGAGTTCTTGGCTCGACATGGCGAAGATCGTGGGGGTCGCATCTTCTGCGCTCGCTGCCCACGTCACTTCCTCGCTGCTGCCGACGCCAACGTCCTCGCTCCGCCCACTCACCCGCCGACGTTGTCGCTTCCGGGTTTCGCGGAGTTTCCCGGGGGTGACGTCATCACGCGGCGCCGCGTACCACGGCTTCTCGGGGAGAAAACGCTCCACCAGAACGGGCGGCGCGTCTCTCCCCTGCCGTCCGCGTTCGCCGCGCCGGGCTGCGTCCTTCGCGGCGTTTCTTCTCCTCTGTTTTTTACCTCTGCGCTTTTGGGGGGGTCGCTGGCATTCTGTCACGACTACGGACTTACGGGGGAAGGAAGCGCAGAGGTCTGACATGTTGGGAAGGGGGTTTTATTAATAAACAAACACTAAACACAAATAAAGACTGGCGCGGTGGCCGAAAACGATTTAACTTAAATAAGGAACTGAAACTAACCCGTAGGCGTGTGGCGATTGCCAGAACTCAAATTACGAACAGTGTTACCAACTAAAGTTCACGAAAATGCCAGCGACCCCGAACGGGCGGAAACTTCCGGCATTTATGGGGCGTCAGGATTGCATTCCGGTGTGGAGCCCAGCTGCAGGCAATCCTGACAAGAAGGCTTGGGCCTGGTTAGTACTTGGATGGGAGACTACCTGGGAATACCAGGTGCTGTAAGCTTTAACTATTGAAAAACTTTTAAAATAAAAGGATTTACATGGCTTTGTTAGCTTTTTTGCCTTTTCTCCATCATATTTTGACAGTAAAGCGGGAGTTTTCGCACTTTATAATGTTTTCAAAGCCCTTTTGTTTAAAGTCCAAGATTTTCAAGCAGAGCTTGCTTACAGACATGCCAGCTGAAGATTGCCCAATCTTGTCTGATCTCAGAAGCTAAGAAGGCCTGGGCCTGGTTAGTACTTGGATGGGAGACTACGTAGGAATGCCAGGTGCAGTAAGCTTTAACTATTGAAAACTTTTAAAATGAAAGTATTTACATCACTTTGTTAACTTTTTTTTAAAGTAAGTTAATGGGTATTTTCTTTCTTTGATATGTTTTCCCGCCTTTTTTCTTTTTTTTTTTTTTTTTTAACTTCTCTTCAGGTTTCTTTGTCTGTGTGTGCTCTACAACGATCATTCACAGGCTTGGAGCTGAATCGATTAGGTGGGGTTTTCCAGCTTTCGGCCTTCAGGTGCTACGCACACTGATGTCAGTTTAATATCTGATATGTCATATTAAGCGGATTTTTAGAACAGGGAGTCGGCAATAGGGCCTGCTCCATCCGCTCCATTCATCGACCCAGTATTGCATTGCCTCTAGAAGGTGTGCACTTTATTTGTTGTATTGCAAATAAAAGCTTACCACTCCAACTTTTTGCCTTTTCTCCATCATAATTTGACAGTAAAGCGGGAGTTATCACTCTTTGATATGTGTTCAAGCCCTTTTGGTTTAAAGTTCAAGATTTTCAAGGAGAGTTTGTGTATGGACAAACCAGCTGAAGAATGCCCAATCTTGTCTGATCTCAGAAGCTAAGAAGGCTTGGGCCTGGTTAGTACTTGGATGGGAGACTACCTGGGAATACCAGGTGCTGTAAGCTTTAACTATTGAAAAACTTTTAAAATGAAAGTATTTACATGGCTTTGTTAGGTTTTTTTGCCTTTTCTCCATCATAATTTGACAGTAAAGCGGGAGTTTTCACTCTTTGATATGTGTTCAAGCCCCTTTGGTTTAAAGTTCAAGATTTTCAAGCAGAGTTTGTGTACGGACAAACCAGCTGAAGAATGCCCAATCTTGTCTGATCTCAGAAGCTAAGAAGGCTTGGGCCTGGTTAGTACTTGGATGGGAGACTACCTGGGAATACCAGGTGCTGTAAGCTTTAACTATTGAAAAACTTTTAAAATGAAAGTATTTACATGGCTTTGTTAACTTTTTTGCCTTTTTTCCAACATAATTTGACAGTAAAGCGGGAGTTTTCACTCTTTGATATGTGTTTAAGCCCCTTTGGTTTAAAGTTCAAGATTTTCAAGCAGAGTTTGTGTACGGACAAACCAGCTGAAGAATGCCCAATCTTGTCTTATCTCAGAAGCTAAGAAGGCTTGGGCCTGGTTAGTACTTGGATGGGAGACTACCTGGGAATACCAGGTGCTGTAAGCTTTAACTATTGAAAAACTTTTAAAATGAAAGTATTTACATGGCTTTGTTAACTTTTTTGCCTTTTTTTCCATCATAATTTGACAGTAAAGCGGGAGTTTTCACTCTTTGATATGTGTTAAGCCCCTTTGGTTTAAAGTTTAAGATTTTCAAGCAGAGTTTGTGTACGGACAAACCAGCTGAAGAATGCCCAATGTTGTCTGATCTCAGAAGCTAAGAAGGCTTGGGCCTGGTTAGTACTTGGATGGGAGACTACCTGGGAATACCAGGTGCTGTAAGCTTTAACTATTGAAAAACTTTAAAATAAAAGTATTTACATGGCTTTGTTAGCTTTTTTTGCCTTTTCTCCATCATATTTTGACAGTAAAGCGGGAGTTTTCGCACTTTATAATGTTTTCAAAGCCCTTTTGTTAAGTCCAAGATTTTCAAGCAGAGCTTGCTTACAGACATGCCAGCTGAAGATTGCCCAATCTTGTCTGATCTCAGAAGCTAAGAAGGCCTGGGCCTGGTTAGTACTTGGATGGGAGACTACGTAGGAATGCCAGGTGCAGTAAGCTTTAACTATTGAAAACTTTTAAAATGAAAGTATTTACATCACTTTGTTAACTTTTTTTTTAAAGTAAGTTAATGGGTATTTTCTTTCTTTGATATGTTTTCCCGCCTTTTTTCTTTTTTTTTTTTTTTTTTAACTTCTCTTCAGGTTTCTTTGTCTGTGTGTGCTCTACAACGATCATTCACAGGCTTGGAGCTGAATCGATTTGGTGGGGTTTTCCAACTTTCGGCCTTCAGGTGCTACGCACACTGATGTCAGTTTAATATCTGATATGTCATATTAAGCGGATTTTTAGAACAGGGAGTCCGGCAATAGGGCCTGCTCCATCCGCTCCATTCATCGACCCAGTATTGCATTGCCTCTAGAAGGTGTGCACTTTATTTGTTGTATTGCAAATAAAAGCTTACCACTCCAACTTTTTGCCTTTTCTCCATCATAATTTGACAGTAAAGCGGGAGTTATCACCCTTTGATATGTGTTCAAGCCCTTTTGGTTTAAAGTTCAAGATTTTCAAGCAGAGTTTGTGTATGGACAAACCAGCTGAAGAATGCCCAATCTTGTCTGATCTCAGAAGCTAAGAAGGCTTGGGCCTGGTTAGTACTTGGATGGGAGACTACCTGGGAATACCAGGTGCTGTAAGCTTTAACTATTGAAAACTTTTAAAATGAAAGTATTTACATGGCTTTGTTAGCTTTTTTTACCTTTTCTGCATCATAATTTGACAGTAAAGCGGGAGTTTTCACTCTTTGATATGTGTTCAAGCCCCTTTGGTTTAAAGTTCAAAGATTTTCAAGCAGAGTTTGTTGTACGGACAAACCAGCTGAAGAATGCCCAATCTTGTCTTGATCTCAGAAGCTAAGAAGGCTTGGGCCTGGTTAGTACTTGGATGGGAGACTACCTGGGAAATACCAGGTGCTGTTCAGCTTAACTATTGAAAAACTTTTAAAATGAAAGTATTTACATGGCTTTGTTAGCTTTTTTTGCCTTTTTTCCATCATAATTTGACAGTAAAGCGGGAGTTTTCACTCTTTGATATGTGTTTAAGCCCCTTTGGTTTTAAAGTTCAAGATTTTCAAGCAGAGTTTGTGTACGGACAAACCAGCTGAAGAATGCCCAATGTTGTCTTATCTCAGAAGCTAAGAAGGCTTGGGCCTGGTTAGTACTTGGATGGGAGACTACCTGGGAATACCAGGTGCTGTAAGCTTTAACTATTGAAAAACTTTTAAAATGAAAGTATTTACATGGCTTTGTTAACTTTTTTGCCTTTTTTTTCATCATTAATTTGACAGTTAAAGCGGGAGTTTTCACTCTTTGATATGTGTTTAAGCCCCTTTGGTTTAAAGTTTAAGATTTTCAAGCAGAGTTTGTGTACGGACAAACCAGCTGAAGAATGCCCAATCTTGTCTTATCTCAGAAGCTAAGAAGGCTTGGCCTGGTTAGTACTTGGATGGGAGACTACCTGGGAATACCAGGTGCTGTAAGCTTTAACTATTGAAAAACTTTTAAAATAAAAGTATTTACATGGCTTTGTTAGCTTTTTTGCCTTTTCTCCATCATATTTTGACAGTAAAGCGGGAGTTTTCGCACTTTTATAATGTTTTCAACAGCCCTTTTGTTTAAAAGTCCAAGATTTTTCAAGCAGAGCTTGCTTACAGACATGCCAGCTGAAGAATGCCCAATCTTGTCTTATCTCAGAAGCTAAGAAGGCCTGGGCCTGGTTAGTACTTGGATGGGAGACTACGTAGGAATGCCAGGTGCAGGTAAGCATTTAAACTATTGAAAACTTTTAAAATGAAAGTATTACATCACTTGTTAACTTTTTTTTTAAAGTAAGGTTAATGGGTATTTTCTTTCTTTGATATGTTTTTCCCGCCTTTTTTCTTTTTTTTTTTTTTTTTTTTGTTTTTAACTTCTCTTCAGGTTTCTTTGTCTGTGTGCCTCTACAACGATCATTCACAGGCTTGGAGCTGAATCGATTAGGTGGGGTT
>NW_021630019.1:0-28891 GCF_900700375.1 Denticeps clupeoides | reverse complement strand
CATTGTTTCTGCCGAGATGGTAGTAGATGTCACCATACCTGTTGTTGTGCTTGGCTTTTGAGAAGTTGTAAGAGACATTCCAGAAGTTGTGGCTGTTGTTGTTACAGACTCGATTATTGTCGTTGTGGGTTCTGATGTTGTTATAGTGGAGGTTGAGAGTTCAGTTTGGGGGGTGGTTTCAGCTGTTAACTCGGTTGTGTTTGGAGATGCGCTAGTCTTTGTCACAGTAGTTCGTTCTGTAGTTTCTGGCATGCTTGAAATGGGTACAGTTGATGTTACAGGAGCAGTTGTGGTCTCAGCCAGTGATGCTGTTGTCAACGCTTCAGATGTTGATGTGAAATAAGTTGTACTCTGAGACTTCGTTGTTGTGTGTGCTGACGATGTCGTGGTTTCTCCTGACATGCTAGTAGATGTGATCATTCTGTTCGATGTGCTTTGCTCTTGTGAAGGTGTAATTGACATTGTAGAAATTGTAGCTGGTATAGTTTCAGACAGAGTCATGGTCGTTTTAGGTTCTGATGTTGCTATAGCAGAAGAAGAAGGTTCAGATTGAGGGGTTGTTTCAGTTTTTAACATAGTCGCCTGTGAAGATGTGGCAGTGTTCGCCACAGAAGTTCCTTCTGTAGTTTCTTGAGTGGTTGAACTGTGTAGAGTTGATTTGACAGCAGGAGTTGTTGTCTCAGGCAGTGATGTGGTTGGCAATATTTCAGATGTTGTTACAAAGGAAGTTGTTGCTTCAGACTCAGTTGTTGTGTGTACTGCTGATGGTTTTGTTTTTGGCGAGATGGTAGTAGACGTCGCCATACCTGTTGTTGTGCTTGGCTCTTGGGAAGTTGTAAGAGACATTCCAGAATTTGTGGCTTTTGTTGTTACAGACTCGATTATTGTCGTTGTGGGTTCTGATGTTGTTATAGATGAAGCGGATGGTTCAGTTTGAGAAGTTGTTTCAGTTTTTAACATGGTCATCTGTGAAGATGAGGCTGTTGTCGTCACAATTGTTTTTTCTGTAGTTTCTGGTGTGCTTGAACTGGGTACAGTTGATGTGATGGCAGCAGTTGTGGTCTCAGCCAGTGATGTTGTCATACCTTCAGATGTTGTTACAAAAGAAGTCTTACTTGTAGATTCAGTGGTTGTGCTTTCTATTGATTTCGTTGTTTCTGCCGAGATGGTAGTAGATGTCACCATACCTGTTGTTGTGCTTGGCTTTTGAGAAGTTGTAAGAGACATTCCAGAAGTTGTGGCTGTTGTTGTTACAGACTCGATTATTGTCGTTGTGGGTTCTGATGTTGTTATAGTGGAGGTTGAGAGTTCAGTTTGGGGGGTGGTTTCAGCTGTTAACTCGGTTGTGTTTGGAGATGCGCTAGTCTTTGTCGCAGTAGTTCGTTCTGTAGTTTCTGGCATGCTTGAAATGGGTACAGTTGATGTTACATGAGCAGTTGTGGTCTCAGCCAGTGATGCTGTTGTCAACGCTTCAGATGTTGATGTGAAATAAGTTGTACTCTGAGACTTCGTTGTTGTGTGTGCTGACGATGTCGTGGTTTCTCCTGACATGCTAGTAGATATGATCATTCCGTTCGATGTGCTTTGCTCTTGTGAAGGTGTAATTGACATTGTAGAAATTGTAGCTGGTATAGTTTCAGACAGAGTCATGGTCGTTTTAGGTTCTGATGTTGCTATAGCAGAAGAAGAAGGTTCAGATTGAGGGGTTGTTTCAGTTTTTAACATAGTCGCCTGTGGAGATGTGGCAGTGTTCATCACAGAAGTTCCTTCTGTAGTTTCTTGAGTGGTTGAACTGTGTAGAGTTGATTTGACAGCAGGAGTTGTTGTCTCAGGCAGTGATGTGGTTGGCAATACTTCAGATGTTGTTACAAATGAAGTTGTTGCTTCAGACTCAGTTGTTGTGTGTACTGCTGATGGTGTTGTTTTTGGCGAGATGGTAGTAGACGTCACCATACCTGTTGTTGTGCTTGGCTCTTGAGAAGTTGTAAGAGACATTCCAGAAGTTGTGGCTTTTGTTGTTACAGACTCGATTATTGTCGTTGTGGGTTCTGATGTTGTTATAGATGAAGTGGATGGTTCAGCTTGAGAAGTTGTTTCAGTTTTTAACATGGTCATCTGTGAAGATGAGGCTGTTGTCGTCACAATTGTTTTTTCTGTAGTTTCTGGTGTGCTTGAACTGGGTACAGTTGATGTGATGGCAGCAGTTGTGGTCTCAGCCAGTGATGTTGTCATACCTTCAGATGTTGTTACAAAAGAAGTCTTACTTGTAGATTCAGTGGTTGTGCTTTCTATTGATTTCATTTTTTCTGCCGAGATGGTAGTAGATGTCACCATACCTGTTGTTGTGCTTGGCTTTTGAGAAGTTGTAAGAGACATTCCAGAAGTTGTGGCTGTTGTTGTTACAGACTCGATTATTGTCGTTGTGGGTTCTGATGTTGTTATAGTGGAGGTTGAGAGTTCAGTTTGGGGGGTGGTTTCAGCTGTTAACTCGGTTGTGTTTGGAGATGCGCTAGTCTTTGTCGCAGTAGTTCGTTCTGTAGTTTCTGGCATGCTTGAAATGGGTACAGTTGATGTTACATGAGCAGTTGTGGTCTCAGCCAGTGATGCTGTTGTCAACGCTTCAGATGTTGATGTGAAATAAGTTGTACTCTGAGACTTTGTTGTTGTGTGTGCTGACGATGTCGTGGTTTCTGCTGACATGCTAGTAGATATGATCATTCCGTTCGATGTGCTTTGCTCTTGTGAAGGTGTAATTGACATTGTAGAAATTGTAGCTGGTATAGTTTCAGACAGAGTCATGGTCGTTTTAGGTTCTGATGTTGCTATAGCAGAAGAAGAAGGTTCAGATTGAGAGGTTGTTTCAGTTTTTAACATAGTCACCTGTGAAGATGTGGCAGTGTTCGCCACAGAAGTTCCTTCTGTAGTTTCTTGAGTGGTTGAACTGTGTAGAGTTGATTTGACAGCAGGAGTTGTTGTCTCAGGCAGTGATGTGGTTGGCAATATTTCAGATGTTGTTACAAAGGAAGTTGTTGCTTCAGACTCAGTTGTTGTGTGTACTGCTGATGGTGTTGTTTTTGGCGAGATGGTAGTAGACGTCGCCATACCTGTTGTTGTGCTTGGCTCTTGGGAAGTTGTAAGAGACATTCCAGAAGCTGTGGCTTTTGTTGTTACAGACTCGATTATTGTCGTTGTGGGTTCTGATGTTGTTATAGATGAAGTGGATGGTTCAGCTTGAGAAGTTGTTTCAGTTTTTAACATGGTCATCTGTGAAGATGAGGCTGTTGTCGTCACAATTGTTTTTTCTGTAGTTTCTGGTGTGCTTGAACTGGGTACAGTTGATGTGATGGCAGCAGTTGTGGTCTCAGCCAGTGATGTTGTCATACCTTCAGATGTTGTTACAAAAGAAGTCTTACTTGTAGATTCAGTGGTTGTGCTTTCTATTGATTTCGTTGTTTCTGCCGAGATGGTAGTAGATGTCACCATACCTGTTGTTGTGCTTGGCTTTTGAGAAGTTGTAAGAGACATTCCAGAAGTTGTGGCTGTTGTTGTTACAGACTCGATTATTGTCGTTGTGGGTTCTGATGTTGTTATAGTGGAGGTTGAGAGTTCAGTTTGGGGGGTGGTTTCAGCTGTTAACTCGGTTGTGTTTGGAGATGCGCTAGTCTTTGTCGCAGTAGTTCGTTCTGTAGTTTCTGGCATGCTTGAAATGGGTACAGTTGATGTTACATGAGCAGTTGTGGTCTCAGCCAGTGATGCTGTTGTCAACGCTTCAGATGTTGATGTGAAATAAGTTGTACTCTGAGACTTCGTTGTTGTGTGTGCTGACGATGTCGTGGTTTCTCCTGACATGCTAGTAGATATGATCATTCCGTTCGATGTGCTTTGCTCTTGTGAAGGTGTAATTGACATTGTTGAAATTGTAGCTTGTATAGTTTCAGACAGAGTCATGGTCGTTTTAGGTTCTGATGTTGCTATAGCAGAAGAAGAAGGTTCAGATTGAGGAGTTGTTTCAGTTTTTAAAATAGTCGCCTGTGGAGATGTGGCAGTGTTCGCCACAGAAGTTCCTTCTGTAGTTTCTTGAGTGGTTGGACTGTGTAGAGTTGATTTGACAGCAGGAGTTGTTGTCTCAGGCAGTGATGTGGTTGGCAATACTTCAGATGTTGTTACAAAGGAAGTTGTTGCTTCAGACTCAGTTGTTGTGTGTACTGCTGATGGTGTTGTTTTTGGCGAGATGGTAGTAGACGTCACCATACCTGTTGTTGTGCTTGGCTCTTGAGAAGTTGTAAGAGACATTCCAGAAGTTGTGGCTTTTGTTGTTACAGACTCGATTATTGTCGTTGTGGGTTCTGATGTTGTTATAGATGAAGTGGATGGTTCAGCTTGAGAAGTTGTTTCAGTTTTTAACATGGTCATCTGTGAAGATGAGGCTGTTGTCGTGACAATTGTTTTTTCTGTAGTTTCTGGTGTGCTTGAACTGGGTACAGTTGATGTGATGGCAGCAGTTGTGGTCTCAGCCAGTGATGTTGTCATACCTTCAGATGTTGTTACAAAAGAAGTCTTACTTGTAGATTCAGTGGTTGTGCTTTCTATTGATTTCGTTGTTTCTGCCGAGATGGTAGTAGATGTCACCATACCTGTTGTTGTGCTTGGCTTTTGAGAAGTTGTAAGAGACATTCCAGAAGTTGTGGCTGTTGTTGTTACAGACTCGATTATTGTCGTTGTGGGTTCTGATGTTGTTATAGTGGAGGTTGAGAGTTCAGTTTGGGGGGTGGTTT
Source organism: Denticeps clupeoides (assembly GCF_900700375.1). NCBI lineage: Eukaryota > Metazoa > Chordata > Actinopteri > Clupeiformes > Denticipitidae > Denticeps > Denticeps clupeoides. Next base: position 24,116 of record NW_021630019.1, on the reverse strand, counting down.
CAGCTGTTAACTCGGTTGTGTTTGGAGATGCGCTAGTCTTTGTCGCAGTAGTTCGTTCTGTAGTTTCTGGCATGCTTGAAATGGGTACAGTTGATGTTACATGAGCAGATGTGGTCTCAGCCAGTGATGCTGTTGTCAACGCTTCAGATGTTGATGTGAAATAAGTTGAACTATGAGACTTCGTTGTTGTGTGTGCTGACGATGTCGTGGTTTCTCCTGACATGCTAGTAGATATGATCATTCCGTTCGATGTGCTTTGCTCTTGTGAAGGTGTAATTGACATTGTTGAAATTGTAGCTTGTATAGTTTCAGACAGAGTCATGGTCGTTTTAGGTTCTGATGTTGCTATAGCAGAAGAAGAAGGTTCAGATTGAGGAGTTGTTTCAGTTTTTAACATAGTCGCCTGTGGAGATGTGGCAGTGTTCGCCACAGAAGTTCCTTCTGTAGTTTCTTGAGTGGTTGGACTGTGTAGAGTTGATTTGACAGCAGGAGTTGTTGTCTCAGGCAGTGATGTGGTTGGCAATACTTCAGATGTTGATATAAAGGAAGTTGTTGCTTCAGACTCAGTTGTTGTGCTTTCTATTGATTTCGTTGTTTCTGCCGAGATGGTAGTAGATGTCACCATACCTGTTATTGTGCTTGGCTTTTGAGAAGTTGTAAGAGACATTCCAGAAGCTGTGGCTGTTTTTGTTACAGACTCGATTATTGTCGTTGTGGGTTCTGATGTTATAGTGGAGCTTGAGAGTTCAGTTTGGGGGGTGGTTTCAGCTGTTAACTCGGTTGTGTTTGGAGATGTGCTAGTCTTTGTCGCAGTCGTTCGTTCTGTAGTTTCTGGCATGCCTGAACTGGGTATAGTTGATGTTACATTAGCAGTCGTGGTCTCAGCCAGTGATGCTGTTTTCAAAGCTTCAGATGTTGATGTGAAATAAGTTGTACTTTGAGACTCCGTTGTTTTGTGTGCTTTTGATATTGTGGTTTCTCCTGACATGGTAGCAGATATTATTATTCCGTTCAATGTGCTTTGCTCTTGTGAAGGTGTAATAGACTTTGATATGACAGCAGCAGTTGTGTTCCCAGCCAGTGATGTTGTTGGCAATTCTTTAGATGTCGTTACAAAAGAAGGTGTGCTTATAGACTCATTTGGTGAGTGTGTTGTTGATTTAGTTGTTTCTTCTGAGATGGTTGTAGATGTCACTGTTCCTGTCATTGTGATTTGCTTCTGTGTAGTTTTAACTGACATTGTGGCAATCTTAGCTTGTGTTGTTTTAGATGAAGTCATAGTCATTGTAGGTTCTGAAGGTATTACAGCAGCAGTTGAGGGTTCAGCCTCAGGAGTTTTTTGAGTTGTTAAAACTGTGGTTTTCTCAGATGTTGAAATCTGTAAGATTGAACAATATTAGTTTCAGATTTCGGAATGATAGGTTGTTTCATCTTTTAAATATATAGTTACTGCTACGGTTATATATTTCTTGTGTTCAACATTACTAGCTTTGTACCTGGCTTGAAGTGGCTGTAGCTGAGGGTTCATATTGTGGTCTTTTTTCAGTTGTTAACATGGTGGTCTTTGGAGATGCAGCAGTTGTCGTCACAGTAGTTCCTTCTGTAGTTTCTTGAGTGGTTGAACTGAGTACAGTTGATGTGATGGCAGCAGTTGTGGTCTCAGCCAGTGTCGTTGTTGTCAAAGCTTCAGATGTTGTTGTGTGTGCTGATGATGTCGTGGTTTCTCCTGACATGGTAGTAGATATCACCATGCCGTTCGATGTGCTTTGCTCTTGTGAAGGTGTAATTGAAATTGTAGAAATTGTAGTTGTTGTAGTTTCAGACAGAGTCATGGTCGTTTTAGGTTCTGATGTTGCTATAGCAGAAGAAGAAGGTTCAGATTGAGGGGTTGTTTCAGTTTTTAACATAGTCGTCTGAGGTGATGTGGCAGTTGTCATCACAGTAGATCCTTCTGTATTTTCTTGAGTGGTTGAACTGTGTAGAGTTGATTTGACAGCAGGAGTTGTCTCAGCAAGTGATGTGGTTTGAAATACTCCAGATGTTGTTACAAAAGAAGTTGTATTTTCAGATTCAGTTGTTGTGTGTGCGGTTGATGTCATTGTTTCTGCCGAGATGGTAGTAGATGTCACCATACCTATTGTTGTGCTTTGTTCTTGAGAAGTTGTAAGAGACAGTCCAAATGTGGTGGCCGCGGTTGTTACAGATTCGATTGTTGATGTTGTGGGTTCTGATGTTGTTATAGTGTTAGTTGACAGTTCAGTTTGGGGGGTAGTTTCACTTTCTAACATGGTTGTATTTGGAGATGTGAATGTTGTTGTCACAATTGTTTCTTCTGTAGTTTCTGGCATGCTTGAACTGGGTACAGTTGATGTGACGGCAGCAGTTGTGGTCTCAGCCAGTGATGTGGTTATGATTTCTTCAGATGTTGTTACAAACAAAGTTGTACATTCAGACTCAGTTGTTGGGTGTGCTGTTAATGTCGTTGTTTCTGCTAATGTGGTCGTAGATATCACCATTCCGTTTGATGTGCTTTGCTCTTGTGAAGTTGTAAGAGACATCGTGGAATTCGTAGCTGGTGTTGTTTCTGACACAGTCATGGTCGTTTTAGGTTGTGATGTTGTCATAGATGAAGTTGAAGGTTTAAATTGAGGGGTTGTTTCAGTTGTTAACATGGTGGTTTTGGGAGATGCAGCAGTTGTCATCCCAGTAGTTCCTTCTGTAGTTTCTTGTGTGGTTGAACTGAGTACAGTTGATGTGACAGCAGCAGTTGTGGTCCCAGCCAGTGATGTTGTTGGCAGTGCCTCAGATGTTGTTACAAAAGAAGTTGTGCTTTTAGACTCAGTTGGTGAGTGTGCAGTTGATTTAGTTATTTCTTCTGAGATGGTTGTAGATGTCACCGTTCCTGACGTTGTGCTTTGCTCCTGTGCAGTTGTTACAGACAATGTACAAATGGTTTCTGGTGTTGTTTCAGACACAGTCATGGTTGTCGTAGGTTTTGATGTTTTTACAGCTGACGTTGAGGGTTCAGACTGAAGGGTTATTTCAGTTGTTAACTTAGTGGTCTTTGGAGATTCGGCAGTTGTCATCACAGTAAGTCTTTCTGTAGTTGGTTGTGCACTTGAACTGGGTGCAGTGGATGTGACAGCAGCTGTTGTGGTCTGAGGCAGTGATGTTGTTGTCATTTCTTGAGATGTTGTTGCAAATGAAGTTGTACTTGCAGATTCAGTTGTTATTTGTGCTGTTGATTTTGTACTTTCTGCCGAGATGGTAGTAGATGTCACCATACCTGTTGTTGTGCTTGGCTCTTGAGAAGTTGTAAGAGAAAGTCCAGAAATGGTGGCTGCTGTTGTCACAGACTCAGATATTGTCGTTGTGGGTTCGGAAGTTGAGAGTTCAGTTTGAGGGGTTGATTCAGTTGTTAACTTGGTCGTCTTTGGAGATGCGGCAGATTCTGTAGTTTCTGGCATGCTTGAACTGGGGACAGTTAATGTGACAGCAGTAGTTGTGGTCTCAGCCAGTGATGTTGTTGGCAGTACTTCAGATGTTGTTACAAAAGAAGTTGTACTTTCAGACTCAGTTGTTGTGTGTGCTGTTGATGTCGTTGTTTCTGCTGAGATGGTTGTAGATGTCACCGTTATTGTTGATGTGGTTGGCTCTTGTGCAGTTGTAACAGACAATGTGCAAATGGTAAATGGTGTTTTTTCAGACACAGTCATGGTTGTTTTAGGTCCTGAAATAGCTTCAGTGGAAGTTGAGAGTTCAGTTTGACGGGTCGTTTCAGTGGTTAGCACGGTGGTTTTTGAAGATGTGGAAGTTGTCTCCACACAAAGTTCTTCTGTAGTTTCTGGTGTGCTTGAACTGGGTACAGTTGATGTGATGGCAGCAGTTGTGGTCTCAGCCAGTGATGTTGTTGGCAGTACTTCAGATGTTGTTACAAAAGAAGTTGTACTTTCAGGCTCAGTTGTTGTGTGTGCTGTTGATGTCGTTGTTTCTGCTGAGATTGTTGTAGATGTCACTGTTTTTGTTGATGTGGTTGGCTCTTGTGCAGTTGTAACAGACAATGTGCAAATGGTAAATGGTGTTGTTTCAGACACAGTCATGGTTGTTTTAGGTCCTGAAATAGCTTCAGTGGAAGTTGAGAGTTCAGTTTGACGGGTCGTTTCAGTGGATAGCACGGTGGTTTTTGAAGATGTGGAAGTTGTCTCCACACAAAGTTCTTCTGTAGTTTCTGGTGTGCTTGAACTGGGTACAGTTGATGTGATGGCAGCAGTTGTGGTCTCAGCCAGTGATGTTGTTGGCAGTACTTCAGATGTTGTTACAAAAGAAGTTGTACTTTCAGGCTCAGTTGTTGTGTGTGCTGTTGATGTCGTTGTTTCTGCTGAGATTGTTGTAGATGTCACTGTTTTTGTTGATGTGGTTGGCTCTTGTGCAGTTGTAACAGACAATGTGCAAATGGTAAATGGTGTTGTTTCAGACACAGTCATGGTTGTTTTAGGTCCTGAAATAGCTTCAGTGGAAGTTGAGAGTTCAGTTTGACGGGTCGTTTCAGTGGTTAGCACGGTGGTTTTTGAAGATGTGGAAGTTGTCTCCACACAAAGTTCTTCTGTAGTTTCTGGTGTGCTTGAACTGGGTACAGTTGATGTGATGGCAGCAGTTGTGGTCTCAGCCAGTGATGTTGTTGGCAGTACTTCAGATGTTGTTACAAAAGAAGTTGTACTTTCAGGCTCAGTTGTTGTGTGTGCTGTTGATGTCGTTGTTTCTGCTGAGATTGTTGTAGATGTCACTGTTTTTGTTGATGTGGTTGGCTCTTGTGCAGTTGTAACAGACAATGTGCAAATGGTAAATGGTGTTGTTTCAGACACAGTCATGGTTGTTTTAGGTCCTGAAATAGCTTCAGTGGAAGTTGAGAGTTCAGTTTGACGGGTCGTTTCAGTGGTTAGCACGGTGGTTTTTGAAGATGTGGAAGTTGTCTCCACACAAAGTTCTTCTGTAGTTTCTGGTGTGCTTGAACTGGGTACAGTTGATGTGATGGCAGCAGTTGTGGTCTCAGCCAGTGATGTTGTTGGCAGTACTTCAGTTGTTGTTACAAAAGAAGTTGTACTTTCAGGCTCAGTTGTTGTGTGTGCTGTTGATGTCGTTGTTTCTGCTGAGATGGTTGTAGATGTCACTGTTTTTGTTGATGTGGTTGGCTCTTGTGCAGTTGTAACAGACAATGTGCAAATGGTAAATGGTGTTGTTTCAGACACAGTAATGGTTGTTTTAGGTCCTGAAATAGCTTCAGTGGAAGTTGAGAGTTCAGTTTGACGGGTCGTTTCAGTGGTTAGCACGGTGGTTTTTGAAGATGTGGAAGTTGTCTCCACACAAAGTTCTTCTGTAGTTTCTGGTGTGCTTGAACTGGGTACAGTTGATGTGATGGCAGCAGTTGTGGTCTCAGCCAGTGATGTTGTTGGCAGTACTTCAGTTGTTGTTACAAAAGAAGTTGTACTTTCAGGCTCAGTTGTTGTGTGTGCTGTTGATGTCGTTGTTTCTGCTGAGATGGTTGTAGATGTCACTGTTTTTGTTGATGTGGTTGGCTCTTGTGCAGTTGTAACAGACAATGTGCAAATGGTAAATGGTGTTGTTTCAGACACAGTAATGGTTGTTTTAGGTCCTGAAATAGCTTCAGTGGAAGTTGAGAGTTCAGTTTGACGGGTCGTTTCAGTGGTTAGCACGGTGGTTTTTGAAGATGTGGAAGTTGTCTCCACACAAAGTTCTTCTGTAGTTTCTGGTGTGCTTGAACTGGGTACAGTTGATGTGATGGCAGCAGTTGTGGTCTCAGCCAGTGATGTTGTTATTGCTTCAGATGTTGTTACAAAAGTTATATTTGCAGACTCAGTTGTTTTGTGTGCCGTTGTTGTTGTTGTTTCTTCACAGATGGTAGTGGATGTCTTCATTCCTGTCATTGTGCTTGGCCCTTGTGTAGTTGTTGTGTATGTCATTGTATTAGTTTTGGATGTAGTCACAATTGGTGGAACAACTGTTTCAGATAAGCAAGTAGGTGCATATGGGTTCAGTGGAATATCTGTGAAGCCCCAGAGTTCAAAGATTGGATCCTTTGTAGTTTTAGGGATGTTTATACTTATTTGATAAGTTTCAGGGCATGATGTAGTAGTTGATGGTACAGTTGATGCCAATGTTTCTGTAGTATTATAGTGTGATTCTTGTTTGAGCAGAGGAACAATAAATGCCCATAATTCCCCACCACCATGTGATGGTGGCACAATGGACCTTGAAAGTCGCAAATTCTTCTTGGCACATGAGATGACTTCTTTATTCATCCATCCGGATAAGTCTCGATACATCAGTTGAACCACAGGATCTTTCTGTTAAGAAGTGATCGAAATGTATATTATCCCCAATAACTTATCTGTCATCAAACCATGCCTCTATGCTCTGTAACATATAGATCTAACATAATGTTATAACAGAAGCAGCTGAATGGCAGGTGCTATACCGACCAGAATTGTAGTAGAATCGGTAACAAAGATTACATCTACATTTACTACAGAGGAAAACATCACTAAAGAGAGATGAACTGTGGTTGAAAATATAGATTTATTGATTAATTAATAAAGGGTTGCTAATTAGCTTTTAGCCCTACTTCATTGTACATACCTTCATGTTTGATAAGTTTATTTGGATTTGCAGCACATTTCTGTTCTTCAGCGGCGTCACTAAGGTTCTCTCTTGTGCAGATTCTGCATTTGATTCTGCAGGGAATAACACAGTAATTTCGAGAAATAAATTTGTCTTATTTTATGTTGAGGCTGATATTCAAAGCACAGAATGTCTCTTTCATTATGTTTTCATATATGTTGAGTAGGAGGTCTCATTTATTGCTTATTCACTACTTCCTAAATTATTGAGTAAGAAGCTACTCACCAGTGAATCTGATATCCATGAGTTCAGTAGCAGGCAGCATCACAGTCATCTCCTCTTTTCTACAGATAACCTGAGGTGCATCATGTCTGATGGTGTCAACCGGACATATGGCAAAAGCCTGCAATCGTCTCTTCAGCAGCTGGTCAAAGTACTGCAGCCTCACTGAGTGCAAGTGCATCTCTTCTGTAGACTGAGGGATGCAAACAAGTGCCTTGAGTTATACATATTATTATGAACATTTATTTTATTTATTATGATTTTTTTTCTATTATATAGGTCATAGTATTCCCCTCATAATGTATCAGCTGTGGTGCAGAATTACAACAAATACCTTATGATTACCTTATGCATGTTTGAAACAATGACAGATAGTAACATTTTGTGCAAATTATGTTTGATTGGGGCAACGTTTCATTCTTTGATTATTTCTGCTTAATGATGATTCAGATGACATCTTCATCTATTATGTAAGGAATCTCTCTGGCCTAGATTAGGCCTCACACAGGGGCATTTATTTATTGTAACATGTTTCAATATTAAAAAGTTTGAAGCCTCACCACATGTTGCAGGCAGCAGCTGTTGTGAAAAATCTTCAGGAAAAGCAGGTGTCCCTGCATCTGGGCTGAGTGGTTACAGCATTTTGGGAGCTGATCCACTAACACGGGGTACAAATCTTCTGTAAATGTAAAAAACACCTATCTACATAAATACATCTTATGAGATCTAAATGTGTGAAATATGGATGAGTTACCCACCATTCAGCAAGAACACATCTTTGTGCCTGGTCATGGTAAACTTCAGATCAAGACTTTCCTTTCCACAGTAGTATGTTGGCAGGAACATTTTGGAAATCTCTACATCACTTGTATACACTGAAGGTACAACAGAAACAAAATACAGCAGACTTAATGAAACCAGTTTACTACAGCAGATCAAGGCAAAGACTTTCTTATTGATTTAAAAGACCATAAAGTGCAGAACAAATGTGTTATGATTTTACACTGTAGGGGAATGATTTATACAGCATTCAGATGATTTTTAATGATTACAAAAATCTTAAAAATAAACTACACCCCTTTACATCTTGTATCAATCACTCTTGGCTCTTGGAGAAAGGATTGAGAAAAGAAACTCTCTGTCATCATTTTGTATTTGCATTTTCTTCTACTCTGTTTTTCTGAATGAACTACAATTTGACATTTAATCATTCTGCTGCTCTCTGTCTATACACACACACACACACACACACACACACACACACACACACACACATATATATATATATATATATATATATATATATATATATATGAGAACTCTTTATTGCTATTGCAATAAACCATTTGAATAGTCAGAAGTACCAGCGAAAAACTGGCCTTACATATACAACCTGACCGAACATACACAAACATCACATGGCGCTATGGGGGTAGACCGGTCAGGAAGACAGGGAATATGAATAGAACAGAGAAAAAAGAATCATATGGGGAGAAAGGAGGAGAATAAAAAACAGCCCTAGACTGCTCCAATAGGGAGTACATTTTAGGAACTGAAAAAAACACCTCGGCACATAAGTACATACTACACGACATAAACATTCAGTCGCAACTGGGGAGAGGAAATGGTTGGTGGGGCTATTTTAGCATGAACAGCCATCCAGTCCTGTGGCCACTGGTGGAGCTAGTCAACAGACCCCTCTGTCCACACTGGAGTAATGAAGCTGACGGAGGCGTTGGATGTGGAGTGGGGATGTCCTTGGGATGGTGGAGAGAGAGTTTGCTGCCCCCACATTACATTTACATTTACATTTATGGCATTTGGCAGATGCCCTTATCCAGAGCGACTTACAATGTGCTTTCAAGTTACCATTGATGAAGTGATCAATTCCGGTTCACTAGGACCGGAATTGTCACCCTCTGGGGTGTTTAGGATCAGCAACTGCTAAGGCTGATTAGGATAGGATGGGTTATTTGGGTTATCTGTTTTGATAAATCCAATCAGCACAAGTCCAACTATCATGGTTCCGAATAGGTAGATAGCCTTGATTTACCTTAACATTTGCAGCATTTATCAGACAGATAAATCCAGAGCGATTTACAATCAGTAGTTACAGGGACAGTGGGATTTGAACCTGGATCTCCTGGTTCATAGGCGAGTGTGTTACCCACTAGGCTACTACCACTCTGGATGTCCTCCACGGAAAGGGCTGCAAGGCACATTATAGAGATTATTTTTATTACTTATTCTAAATTGTCTTTTTGCTGCTGAGTGTGACTAATAAAGGTTTATGTCATTGCACAAGTTCTGGGACGCACTTGCAGACATGCTAGAAGCCGGAGAATAAGTTGCAGTAAGGGGAATGGGCACTGGAGGAGCTGGCGAGAAGGACCGGAGGCGCTTGCCCGAGGGAGGGAGACTGCTTACAAAACTTAATTTTATCCTATAGGACTGTCCAGTTAAATAGTCCAGTTAATTAACCCAGTCAGTATTTCCAATGAATCACATGTATTACTGAAATTATTAGAGCAAAAATCTGAACAGAACATTTTTTTATTAAGCCTTATTTGCATTCATGCACAAACATTCTCTAAATATAAAGTCCAAACTTTGTGTCCAAACATAAATGACAGCTTCATATGCAAACTGGAACTCAATCTAAAAAATATATAAACCATCACTAACTGACCTACATTAGCATTCTCCATGCATTTGAGGTTATCTGTACATTTTATAGTCAGATGGTCCAGCGCAAGAATATACTACCCTAGAAAAGTAACATATGCAAACATGTAAAACTTTTTCATCTAGATCCACAAATCCAAATAGTCACATTATAAAGACTCAATACTCACGGTACAGTGGTTTCCAGATGTCTTCTTTATCATGAAGTTTGCTAATGTCCAGCTCCCCGCCCTGCTGACCACCATGGCTGGAGACTTGATCCTCAGACTCATGTCCAGGATTATCTGGAGATGACCAGTTCAACTCCTCAGATGCTCTCTTACTTCCAGATGAGGTTGAGGTCTTATTTCTTTCGCCGCTGATTCCTTGTGCTATTAAGCATACAAAAATCCAAAACAGCAGTGACCATATTGCTGGTGCCTCTCTTACCTTCATTTCACAGAGCTAGAATCATCCACTATCTTGTAAAATTAAAGCTGGGCTCTCAAATAACTTGAGAAAGATGTTGCTGAGTTACAATCCAGCTGAAGAATGAACTGATCTGGGATTTAATAGTCACTAGTCCTTCAGCATGACATTGTGTGCGTCAAAGCAATAATGTCACTGTGTGGAGTGTTATCTTTTTTATCTTAGTAAATGAGAAACGTACAGTGCATGGTGGATGCACCATAGCTGTTCTGAAGCCATTATCTTCATAAGACAAAACTATAACGTCACTGTTTACCAGCAGGCGCCACTTTTCTGATAGCATACTATCATACAAGTCATGTTGCACTTTTGAAAATCTGTACAGAAATGTTTTCACAGGCTTAGTTTTGTGTTTTTAATTTAAGTTTGGAATACATGTAGCTCAAATTTGTGATATAATGTTTGTAGCTGTGTCTTTCCAATCACATAATGATATTATCTCCGGTATGTAATGGGTGGTCATGATTTCTGTCCATTTTGGAATAAGGTGATAGGATCTCTGCCATCTCTAAAAAAACGGCAAACTCTGGCAAACCTCACTGAATTGATTGAGAGTTTTCCATTATAAGCCTTTTCAAAAAGGGTGCCATATCATATGTTACAGACGCCAAAAAGTTACTTTTTTTATTAGCTGATTAGTAGTTTTTATGACAATATGTTGTCAAATACCATAAACATTTCTCATAATCTCATCATAATCAAATAAGAAAACCAAAACATGTCCCTTTGCTACTTCAGTACAAGGTCAGACTCGTTGTCTCTGTAAAGAATAAAATAGAAATCTCTTTTTTTAAGAGCTGTCACAAAATCCTAACAATTCAGTGTAACACTCATCTCTAATGTCATATAAGATTGTTGTGCTTACTTTTCAGTCTTTTCCAGTTGACAAGTGTCATTTCTTAATACTGCATATGGATGTCATACCTATTATATAGACAACAGAATTTTGTGAATAATTTTGCAAGTAAACATTGACAAAAACACACATAATGCTAATGAGACATGATATAAGTCTAGATCAGGGATGGGTAAACTTTTAAGCTCAGGGGCCACACTGACTTTTAAAATTTGTCAGACACCCCGGGCCAGCACCAGATGCATCCATTTCTTACATAAACATAAAAAAGGCCTTACTGTGTTAATATTTACATTCAATTTGACTGGGACAGTGTTGCTGATCAGCTTTCACTTTGTAGAAAGCCTTGCTAGACTGAGAAAGAAATTGAAATGAGCAGGTTGGATGTAAATAGTTGAATGTTGCATACTGAGATGTGTGTTACATGGGGGTCTAACACAGTTAAGTGTATGTGGGCGGTTAGCCACCGTCTCCATTGCGTGGTTCCAGAAAGTAAGAACAGCCACGTTCTAGCTATTCAGTAAGTAAAAAATGGTTGTTTTGTACTGTTGACTTTGTCAAGAATATGTTGTTTATACGTTCATTAACATCATGGTCCAATTTGTCCCACACCTCAGACATTGCTTTTGCTGCTGATGCAACCAAGACAAAATAACCAGAGGTTAGAGTCCTCACCTCCTCACCATTTTTGCATCTTTCTCGCTAGTTGAAAAGCATTGCTTGACTGCTCATTTACCACGCAAGTCAGATTTGGGCAAAGATCTTCAGCTCCATCTGGTGGAATGCCAGGCATTACAGGATGAGTTCACATGAGTTCACATAATTTATTTTGGCAGATCTATACCAGTCTTGAGCAGGCTGGGTTAAAAAGACCAACAGGCCGGTAGTTTGCCCACCCCTGGTCTAGAGGATGTTCAGATGTATGTCTTGCTTTTTATGAAACAACAAATTCTCCATACTGAACTGCATGCATGTTATTCTGACAGCAGTTTAAAGAGGAAACAGGAGAAATACACACACCTAAACACAAATCATAGTAAAGTCTGAGGAGCAGTACTGCAGTCCAGGCAGCAATAATATGTAGCTTACCCAGACAAACTGGTTAATTTCTAATGGTCTCCCTGTACAGTTATTGTACAGTTCATTTTTATTTATTAATTAAGAAATATGCTGTGAACATATTTCCTCTTAATTTATTGGGATCTACTGAACACTAGTGAAGAAGTTAAACTGGTTGTGTCCTTGTGACGCATTATAAGCTTCCATTATTTAGGTCAGTGATGTATTGTGTTCACTGTACTGAAGGATAAGAGATAGCAGGCAAATCATTCTGTTATCACACCTCAAAGACCATAATAATAAAAAATCCATGGAGCTGGACTATCAGTCCAACAAGAATGTTGGAATGCCAGAATTAAGTGTTTTTTACATAACGTCTCTATTTATTATTTATACTGACGTCTTATAAGGACGTCTTATTCCAGATATCTTACCTTGGGATGAAACATAATGACATGAAATTCAAAAGCTTTAATTCATGAGCTCGTCATTTATATTAAAAGACTAAAACTAGTATGACCCATCATCATGACATTTGATCCAAATGGCTCAAGTATGGTGTGAGGTTTGAGTCCAACGTGTTGACTTTTTCTCCAAAAACTCCAGATCTCAATCCAATTGATGGTCACTGCTTTACAGGGGTTAAAGGATCTACTGCTGATAGACTCCATATACAGACTTTGTACTGGAAATACTCAGTATCAGATATGATCATAAATTTGTGGCTGTCCAAAATGTCTTGTAGTCACAGCTTCATTATATAGATTGTGGATGACTCTAGTTCTGTCAAAGGATGGTAAGAAAGGCACTGGCACAACAAGAAATTAAACCTCAGAATTTCTCCAGATAATACTGGACATGAGTCTGGGGGTCAGTGGAAAGGGGAGGTGGACATTAGTGAACTTCCTGATTAAGAGCAGCCCTGGAAACCCGTGAATAATGAGTATGGAGGCCTTGATTGTATTCATAATGATCATGTTTTGGCCATATATTACCTGGTTGATGTTGAGCACCTTGAAACTAAATTCAACATTCAAGTTCAGATGCTTCCCATCATTTTTTCACATTGGCAGTAAACCTATGGGATTAGATGGGTTACCCATAAAAGCCTAATTTATGAAAAACCAGTGTTTGTGTCATGACATACTGATTTTGTGACAGAGATTCTTACAAATCAATTCTATTTTATTTCTGTAGCACTTTCATTACAGTTTTTTTTCATATGTTTCATTACTGGCAGCAAGATCATGAACATGAAATTAATACTAATGAAAGGAATAAATACAAATGAGTGTATTACTGGTATATAAATTACACATAATCATTATAACTGTGTCATACAAACTGGTAAAAAAAAAAAGACAGTACACTTCATGCAAACAGAAGGCCATCTGACAAGATACATAACAACCATGCTGCAATTGTGATGTAAATGAATGAACTATGCTGGTTGTTGTTTTTTGTTGACTGAAGATGATGTGTTGCTGTATCCACATGGATGTGGAAGCCTGTTAGTTTCAGACACCAATTCTCCGTAGGCTATTAAAATTGTGAGTCATCAAAGTAAAAGTGAGACGTTTCTTGTAATTGAAAGGCCTTGTTTTGTACAGACAAGTTTCAGAGAGTTTCAGAGTTAGACTTGCTTTGTTTGGCTTTGTGAGGATGAGGATGTAGCTTGAGTGTTGCTGCTTTAGAAAATATAATATTCAGCTTCAGTTGATTTTCCTGGTGGTATTAATGTTTCTGCAACGCTTATTGTGCTGCATCAGGTCATGTAGATATGACAGCTGGTTTTGAAGGTTGTGATGTTGCATCTGGTGGACAGGTTGTTTCTGGTCTGGTGTATCTGCTGGTGTATCCCTTTTTCACCACACCTCACACTGCTTTGGTTGTCTGTTGTGTGATGGATCCAGAAGCAGTGGATGTAGCAGAAGCTGTTGTTTTGTGGTCATGTGGTCATTTTATATTAAGATATAGTAGGTTTGGAAGGCAAAACTGGTACTAAATACTGCACATAAATATGTGTGACTTCATTGTTTTATACTGAGGTCATTTGCAAATTGTCACTACAGATGGTAGTCAATCTCAAATATTTTGTAGTTCATTGGACTGGCAATGGTCGATGTTGCAGCAGTAGTTGTAGTCTCAGCTTCAGATTTTGCTGGGTACCAGCTCATAGGATTGCAAGATGGCATTCTTAACTGTGTCATAATCTGACCTTTGTTCTACTGTGAGGGTAGAGTAAACCTCCTGTGCTTTACCTGTCAGTGTACACTGCAGCAACAGCATCCAAATTACTTTAGGCATTTTAAGCGAAAGTACGACGCTCTCAAAGTGAGAGAAGAAAAATTCCATCTCGTTCCCCGAAAATGGTGTTACCATTGTAATATTGCTACTGACATCAAACACCACCATGGCAGTGCTTGAGGACGATGTGGTGAAAGCAGGAGAAGCTACCAAGGCACTTGCAAACTGAAGCTGTATTTTCTTTGAAACAAACAAACATACGTCATGTTCCCGTGCACGTTCCTGTACATCAAAGATGGATTGTGTTGTCATTTCAGACTGAGATGTTGTTGGAAGAGAAGTTGTTGATTTGGACTGAGATGATAGGAATGCTTTAGAAACTTTCGTTTCTGCTGATGTACTAGGAGATGTCACAGTTCTTGTTGTAATTTGCCCTTGTGTTGTTGTAACTGGTTGTATGGACATGGTAGATTGTGTTGTCTTTTCAGTTGCAGTCGTGGTTAAGATAGGTTCTGAAGTTCTTACAGCAGAAGTTGAGAGTTCAGAGTAAGAGTTTTTTCCTGTTGTTGAAATTGTAGTCTGCCCTAATGGTTTAGTTGTTGGTATACTTTCTGCTGTTGTAGTCTCTTGAGTACTTGCACTGGCAATGGTGGATGTGCCAACAGCACTTGTGGCCAAAGCAAATGATTTTTTTGTGCCTGCTTCAAATCTTGTTGAAAGAGAAGTTGTTGGTTTGGACTGAGACACTGTAAATGCTTTAGTAACTGTTGTTTTGGCTGACGCGCTAAGAGAAGTAACTGTTTTTGTTGTTGTATTTTGCTTTTGTGTTTTAACTGGTAATGTAGATGTGGTAGCTACTGTTGTCTTTTCAGTTGCAGTCATGGTTGTAGTAGCTGGTGAAGTTGTCACAACAGAAGTTGAGAGTTCAGACGGAGATGTTGTTTCTTCTGTTGAAATAGAAGTCTGCACAGATGTTGTAGATGTTCTTACACTTTCTCCTGTTGTAGTTCCTTGAGTGCTTGCACTAGCAATAGTGGATGTGCCAGCAGCAGTTGTGGTTTCAGCCAGTGACGTTGTGACTGCTTCAGATGTTGTTAAAAGAGATGTTGTTGATCTGGGCTGAGACGTTGTGAATGCTTTAGAAACTGTTGTTTCAGCTGATGTGTTTGGAGATGTCACTGTTCTTGTTGTTGTGCTTTGTTCTGGTGTTGTTATAACTGGTAATGTAGATGTGGTAGCCTACTGTTGTCTTTTCAGTTGCAGTCATGGTTGTAGTAGCTGGTGAAGTTGTCACCACAGAAGTTGAAGAGTTCAGACGGAGATGTTGTTTCTTCTGTTGAAATAGAAGTCTGCCCTAGATGTTGTAGATGTTCTTACACTTTCTCCTGTTGTAGTTCCTTGAGTGCTTGCACTAGCAATAGTGGATGTGCCAGCAGCAGTTGTGGTTTCAGCCAGTGACGTTGTGACTGCTTCAGATGTTGTTAAAAGAGATGTTGTTGGTTTGGGCTGAGACGTTGTGAATGCTTTAGAAACTGTTGTTTCTGCTGATGTGTTTGGAGATGTCACTGTTCTTGTTGTTGTGCTTTGTTCTTGTGTTGTTATAACTGGTAATGTAGATGTGGTAGCTACTGTTGTCTTTTCAGTTGCAGTCATGGTTGTAGTAGCTGGTGAAGTTGTCACAACAGAAGTTGAGAGTTCAGACGGAGATGTTGTTTCTTCTGTTGAAATAGAAGTCTGCCCTGATTTTGTAGTTGTTCTTACACTTTCTCCTGTTGTAGTTCCTTGAGTGCTTGCACTAGCTATAGTGGATGTGCCAGCAGCAGTTGTGGTTTCAGCCAGTGACGTTGTGACTGCTTCAGATGTTGTTGAAAGAGATGTTGTTGTTTGGCTGAGACGTTGTGAATGCTTTAGAAACTGTTGTTTCTGCTGATGTGCTTGGAGATGTCACTGTTCTTGTTGTTGTGCTTTGTTCTTGTGTTGTTATAACTGGTAATGTAGATGTGGTAGCTACTGTTGTCTTTTCAGTTGCAGTCATGGTTGTAGTAGCTGGTGAAGTTGTCACAACAGAAGTTGAAGGTTCAGACGGAGATGTTGTTTCTTCTGTTGAAATAGAAGTCTGCACAGATGTTGTAGATGTTCTTACACTTTCTCCTGTTGTAGTTCCTTGAGTGCTTGCACTAGCAATAGTGGATGTGCCAGCAGCAGTTGTGGTTTCAGCCAGTGACGTTGTGACTGCTTCAGATGTTGTTGAAAGAGATGTTGTTGGTTTGGGCTGAGACGTTGTGAATGCTTTAGAAACTGTTGTTTCTGCTGATGTGCTTGGAGATGTCACTGTTCTTGTTGTTGTGCTTTGTTCTTGTGTTGTTATAACTGGTAATGTAGATGTGGTAGCTACTGTTGTCTTTTCAGTTGCAGTCATGGTTGTAGTAGCTGGTAAAGTTGTCAAAACAGAAGTTGAGAGTTCAGACGGAGATGTTGTTTCTTCTGTTGAAATAGAAGTCTGCCCTGATGTTTCTCCTGTTGTAGTTCCTTGAGTGCTTGCACTAGCAATAGTGGATGTGCCAGCAGCAGTTGTGGTTTCAGCCAGTGACGTTGTGACTGCTTCAGATGTTGTTGAAAGAGATGTTGTTGGTTTGGGCTGAGACGTTGTGAATGCTTTAGAAACTGTTGTTTCTGCTGATGTGCTTGGAGATGTCACTGTTCTTGTTGTTGTGCTTTGTTCTTGTGTTGTTATAACTGGTAATGTAGATGTGGTAGCTACTGTTGTCTTTTCAGTTGCAGTCATGGTTGTAGTAGCTGGTGAAGTTGTCACAACAGAAGTTGAGAGTTCAGACGGAGATGTTGTTTCTTCTGTTGAAATAGAAGTCTGCACAGATGTTGTAGTTGTTCTTACACTTTCTCCTGTTGTAGTTCCTTGAGTGCTTGCACTAGCAATAGTGGATGTGCCAGCAGCAGTTGTGGTTTCAGCCAGTGACGTTGTGACTGCTTCAGATGTTGTTGAAAGAGATGTTGTTGGTTTGGGCTGAGACGTTGTGAATGCTTTAGAAACTGTTGTTTCTGCTGATGTGCTTGGAGATGTCACTGTTCTTGTTGTTGTGCTTTGTTCTTGTGTTGTTATAACTGGTAATGTAGATGTGGTAGCTACTGTTGTCTTTTCAGTTGCAGTCATGGTTGTAGTAGCTGGTGAAGTTGTCACAACAGAAGTTGAGAGTTCAGACGGAGATGTTGTTTCTTCTGTTGAAATAGAAGTCTGCACAGATGTTGTAGATGTTCTTACACTTTCTCCTGTTGTAGTTCCTTGAGTGCTTGCACTAGCAATAGTGGATGTGCCAGCAGCAGTTGTGGTTTCAGCCAGTGACGTTGTGACTGCTTCAGATGTTGTTGAAAGAGATGTTGTTGGTTTGGGCTGAGACGTTGTGAATGCTTTAGAAACTGTTGTTTCAGCTGATGTGCTTGGAGATGTCACTGTTCTTGTTGTTGTGCTTTGTTCTTGTGTTGTTATAACTGGTAATGTAGATGTGGTAGCTACTGTTGTCTTTTCAGTTGCAGTCATGGTTGTAGTAGCTGGTGAAGTTGTCACAACAGAAGTTGAGAGTTCAGACGGAGATGTTGTTTCTTCTGTTGAAATAGAAGTCTGCCCTGATGTTGTAGTTGTTCTTACACTTTCTCCTGTTGTAGTTCCTTGAGTGCTTGCACTAGCAATAGTGGATGTGCCAGCAGCAGTTGTGGTTTCAGCCAGTGACGTTGTGACTGCTTCAGATGTTGTTGAAAGAGATGTTGTTGGTTTGGGCTGAGACGTTGTGAATGCTTTAGAAACTGTTGTTTCTGCTGATGTGCTTGGAGATGTCACTGTTCTTGTTGTTGTGCTTTGTTCTTGTGTTGTTATAACTGGTAATGTAGATGTGGTAGCTACTGTTGTCTTTTCAGTTGCAGTCATGGTTGTAGTAGCTGGTGAAGTTGTCACAACAGAAGTTGAAGGTTCAGACGGAGATGTTGTTTCTTCTGTTGAAATAGAAGTCTGCACAGATGTTGTAGTTGTTCTTACACTTTCTCCTGTTGTAGTTCCTTGAGTGCTTGCACTAGCAATAGTGGATTTGCCAGCAGCAGTTGTGGTTTCAGCCAGTGACGTTGTGACTGCTTCAGATGTTGTTGAAAGAGATGTTGTTGGTTTGGGCTGAAACGTTGTGAATGCTTTAGAAACTGTTGTTTCTGCTGATGTGCTTGGAGATGTCACTGTTCTTGTTGTTGTGCTTTGTTCTTGTGTTGTTATAACTGGTAATGTAGATGTGGTAGCTACTGTTGTCTTTTCAGTTGCAGTCATGGTTGTAGTAGCTGGTGAAGTTGTCACAACAGAAGTTGAAGAGTTCAGACGGAGATGTTGTTTCTTCTGTTGAAATAGAAGTCTGCACAGATGTTGTAGATGTTCTTACACTTTCTCCTGTTGTAGTTCCTTGAGTGCTTGCACTAGCAATAGTGGATGTGCCAGCAGCAGTTGTGGTTTCAGCCAGTGACGTTGTGACTCCTTCAGATGTTGTTGAAAGAGATGTTGTTGGTTTGGGCTGAAACGTTGTGAATGCTTTAGAAACTGTTGTTTCTGCTGATGTGCTTGGAGATGTCACTGTTCTTGTTGTTGTGCTTTGTTCTTGTGTTGTTATAACTGGTAATGTAGATGTGGTAGCTACTGTTGTCTTTTCAGTTGCAGTCATGGTTGTAGTAGCTGGTGAAGTTGTCACAAAAGAAGTTGAAAGTTCAGACGGAGATGTTGTTTCTTCTGTTGAAATAGAAGTCTGCACAGATTTTGTAGATGTTCTTACACTTTCTCCTGTTGTAGTTCCTTGAGTGCTTGCACTAGCAATAGTGGATGTGCCAGCAGCAGTTGTGGTTTCAGCCAGTGACGTTGTGACTGCTTCAGATGTTGTTGAAAGAGATGTTGTTGGTTTGGGCTGAGACGTTGTGAATGCTTTAGAAACTGTTGTTTCTGCTGATGTGCTTGGAGATGTCACTGTTCTTGTTGTTGTGCTTTGTTCTTGTGTTGTTATAACTGGTAATGTAGATGTGGTAGCTACTGTTGTCTTTTCAGTTGCAGTCATGGTTGTAGTAGCTGGTGAAGTTGTCACCACAGAAGTTGAAGAGTTCAGACGGAGATGTTGTTTCTTCTGTTGAAATAGAAGTCTGCACAGATGTTGTAGTTGTTCTTACACTTTCTCCTGTTGTAGTTCCTTGAGTGCTTGCACTAGCAATAGTGGATGTGCCAGCAGCAGTTGTGGTTTCAGCCAGTGACGTTGTGACTGCTTCAGATGTTGTTGAAAGAGATGTTGTTGGTTTGGGCTGAACTGTTGTGAATGCTTTAGAAACTGTTGTTTCTGCTGATGTGCTTGGAGATGTCACTGTTCTTGTTGTTGTGCTTTGTTCTTGTGTTGTTATAACTGGTAATGTAGATGTGGTAGCTACTGTTGTCTTTTCAGTTGCAGTCATGGTTGTAGTAGCTGGTGAAGTTGTCACAACAGAAGTTGAAGGTTCAGACAGAGATGTTGTTTCTTCTGTTGAAATAGAAGTCTGAATTGATGTTGTAGATGTTCTTACACTTTCTCCTGTTGTAGTTCCTTGAGTGCTTGCACTAGCAATAGTGGATGTGCCAGCAGCAGTTGTGGTTTCAGCCAGTGACGTTGTGACTGCTTCAGATGTTGTTGAAAGAGATGTTGTTGGTTTGGGCTGAGACGTTGTGAATGCTTTAGAAACTGTTGTTTCTGCTGATGTGCTTGGAGATGTCACTGTTCTTGTTGTTGTGCTTTGTTCTTGTGTTGTTATAACTGGTAATGTAGATGTGGTAGCTACTGTTGTCTTTTCAGTTGCAGTCATGGTTGTGGTAGCTGGTAAAGTTGTCACAACAGAAGTTGAAAAGTTCAGACGGAGATGTTGTTTCTTCTGTTGAAATAGAAGTCTGCACAGATGTTGTAGATGTTCTTACACTTTCTCCTGTTGTAGTTCCTTGAGTGCTTGCACTAGCAATAGTGGATGTGCCAGCAGCAGTTGTGGTTTCAGCCAGTGACGTTGTGACTGCTTCAGATGTTGTTGAAAGAGATGTTGTTGGTTTGGGCTGAGACGTTGTGAATGCTTTAGAAACTGTTGTTTCTGCTGATGTGCTTGGAGATGTCACTGTTCTTGTTGTTGTGCTTTGTTCTTGTGTTGTTATAACTGGTAATGTAGATGTGGTAGCTACTGTTGTCTTTTCAGTTGCAGTCATGGTTGTAGTAGCTGGTGAAGTTGTCACAACAGAAGTTGAAAGTTCAGACGGAGATGTTGTTTCTTCTGTTGAAATAGAAGTCTGCACAGATGTTGTAGATGTTCTTACACTTTCTCCTGTTGTAGTTCCTTGAGTGCTTGCACTAGCAATAGTGGATGTGCCAGCAGCAGTTGTGGTTTCAGCCAGTGACGTTGTGACTGCTTCAGATGTTGTTGAAAGAGATGTTGTTGGTTTGGGCTGAGACGTTGTGAATGCTTTAGAAACTGTTGTTTCTGCTGATGTGCTTGGAGATGTCACTGTTCTTGTTGTTGTGCTTTGTTCTTGTGTTGTTATAACTGGTAATGTAGATGTGGTAGCTACTGTTGTCTTTTCAGTTGCAGTCATGGTTGTAGTAGCTTGTGAAGTTGTCACAACAGAAGTTAAGAGTTCAGACGGAGATGTTTTTTCTTCTGTTGAAGTAGAAGTCTGCACAGATTTTGTAGATGTTCTTACACTTTCTCCTGTTGTAGTTCCTTGAGTGCTTGCACTAGCAATAGTGGATGTGCCAGCAGCAGTTGTGGTTTCAGCCAGTGACGTTGTGACTGCTTCAGATGTTGTTGAAAGAGATGTTGTTGGTTTGGGCTGAGACGTTGTGAATGCTTTAGAAACTGTTGTTTCTGCTGATGTGCTTGGAGATGTCACTGTTCTTGTTGTTGTGCTTTGTTCTTGTGTTGTTATAACTGGTAATGTAGATGTGGTAGCTACTGTTGTCTTTTCAGTTGCAGTCATGGTTGTAGTAGCTGGTGAAGTTGTCACAACAGAAGTTGAAAGTTCAGACGGAGATGTTGTTTCTTCTGTTGAAATAGAAGTCTGCACAGATGTTGTAGATGTTCTTACACTTTCTCCTGTTGTAGTTCCTTGAGTGCTTGCACTAGCAATAGTGGATGTGCCAGCAGCAGTTGTGGTTTCAGCCAGTGACGTTGTGACTGCTTCAGATGTTGTTGAAAGAGATGTTGTTGGTTTGGGCTGAAACGTTGTGAATGCTTTAGAAACTGTTGTTTCTGTTGAGGTGCTTGGAGATGTCACTGTTCTTGTTGTTGTGCTTTGTTCTTGTGTTGTTATAACTGGTAATGTAGATGTGGTAGCTACTGTTGTCTTTTCAGTTGCAGTCATGGTTGTAGTAGCTGGTGAAGTTGTCACAACAGAAGTTGAGAGTTCAGACGGAGATGTTGTTTCTTCTGTTGAAATAGAAGTCTGCCATGATGTTTCTCCTGTTGTAGTTCCTTGAGTGCTTGCACTAGCAATAGTGGATGTGCCAGCAGCAGTTGTGGTTTCAGCCAGTGACGTTGTGAATACTTTAGATGTTGTTGAAATAGATGTTGGTTTGTGCTGAGACGTTGTGAATGCTTCAGAAACTGTTGTTTCTGCTGATGTGCTTGGAGATGTCACTGTTCTTGTTGTTGTGCTTTGTTCTTGTGTTGTTATAACTGGTAATGTAGATGTGGTAGCTACTGTTGTCTTTTCAGTTGCAGTCATGGTTGTAGTAGCTGGTGAAGTTGTCACAACAGAAGTTGAGAGTTCAGACGGAGATGTTGTTTCTTCTGTTGAAATAGAAGTCTGCCCTGATGTTTCTCCTGTTGTAGTTCCTTGAGTGCTTGCACTAGCAATAGTGGATGTGCCAGCAGCAGTTGTGGTTTCAGCCAGTGACGTTGTGACTGCTTCAGATGTTGTTGAAAGAGATGTTGGTTTGTGCTGAGACGTTGTGAATGCTTTAGAAACTGTTGTTTCTGCTGATGTGCTTGGAGATGTCACTGTTCTTGTTGTTGTGCTTTGTTCTTGTGTTGTTATAACTGGTAATGTAGATGTGGTAGCTACTGTTGTCTTTTCAGTTGCAGTCATGGTTGTAGTAGCTGGTGAAGTTGTCACCACAGAAGTTGAGAGTTCAGACGGAGATGTTGTTTCTTCTGTTGAAATAGAAGTCTGCACAGATGTTGTAGATGTTCTTACACTTTCTCCTGTTGTAGTTCCTTGAGTGCTTGCACTAGCAATAGTGGATGTGCCAGCAGCAGTTGTGGTTTCAGCCAGTGACGTTGTGACTGCTTCAGATGTTGTTGAAAGAGATGTTGTTGGTTTGGGCTGAAACGTTGTGAATGCTTTAGAAACTGTTGTTTCTGCTGATGTGCTTGGAGATGTCACTGTTCTTGTTGTTGTGCTTTGTTCTTGTGTTGTTATAACTGGTAATGTAGATGTGGTAGCTACTGTTGTCTTTTCAGTTGCAGTCATGGTTGTAGTAGCTGGTGAAGTTGTCACAACAGAAGTTGAAGAGTTCAGACGGAGATGTTGTTTCTTCTGTTGAAATAGAAGTCTGCCCTGATGTTGTAGTTGTTCTTACACTTTCTCCTGTTGTAGTTCCTTGAGTGCTTGCACTAGCAATAGTGGATGTGCCAGCAGCAGTTGTGGTTTCAGCCAGTGACGTTGTGACTGCTTCAGATGTTGTTGAAAGAGATGTTGTTGGTTTGGGCTGAGACGTTGTGAATGCTTTAGAAACTGTTGTTTCTGCTGATGTGCTTGGAGATGTCACTGTTCTTGTTGTTGTGCTTTGTTCTTGTGTTGTTATAACTGGTAATGTAGATGTGGTAGCTACTGTTGTCTTTTCAGTTGCAGTCATGGTTGTAGTAGCTGGTAAAGTTGTCAAAACAGAAGTTGAGAGTTCAGACGGAGATGTTGTTTCTTCTGTTGAAATAGAAGTCTGCACAGATGTTGTAGATGTTCTTACACTTTCTCCTGTTGTAGTTCCTTGAGTGCTTGCACTAGCAATAGTGGATGTGCCAGCAGCAGTTGTGGTTTCAGCCAGTGACGTTGTGACTGCTTCAGATGTTGTTAAAGAGATGTTGTTGATCTGGGCTGAGACGTTGTGAATGCTTTAGAAACTGTTGTTTCTAGCTGATGTGTTTGGAGATGTCACTGTTCTTGTTGTTGTGCTTTGTTCTTGTGTTGTTATAACTGGTAATGTAGATGTGGTAGCTACTGTTGTCTTTTCAGTTGCAGTCATGGTTGTAGTAGCTGGTGAAGTTGTCACCACAGAAGTTGAAAGTTCAGACAAAGATGTTGTTTCTTCTGTTGAAATAGAAGTCTGCCCTGATGTTGTAGTTGTTCTTACACTTTCTCCTGTTTTAGTTCCTTGAGTGCTTGCACTAGCTATAGTGGATGTGCCAGCAGCAGTTGTGGTTTCAGCCAGTGACGTTGTGACTACTTCAGATGTTGTTGAAATAGATGTTGGTTTGGGCTGAGACTTTGTGAATGCTTCAGAAACTGTTGTTTCTGCTGATGTGCTTGGAGATGTCACTGTTCTTGTTGTTGTGCTTTGTTCTTGTGTTGTTATAACTGGTAATGTAGATGTGGTAGCTACTGTTGTCTTTTCAGTTGCAGTCATGGTTGTAGTAGCTGGTGAAGTTGTCACCACAGAAGTTGAAAGTTCAGACAGAGATGTTGTTTCTTCTGTTGAAATAGAAGTCTGCCCTGATGTTGTAGTTGTTCTTACACTTTCTCCTGTTGTAGTTCCTTGAGTGCTTGCACTAGCTATAGTGGATGTGCCAGCAGCAGTTGTGGTTTCAGCCAGTGACGTTGTGACTACTTCAGATGTTGTTGAAATAGATATTG
>NW_021630018.1:0-29225 GCF_900700375.1 Denticeps clupeoides | reverse complement strand
GTGAAAATACCTCTTACTTACTTAGTAAAAACTACAAAGCGATGCAAAAAAACTTCATTTTAAAAAGTTTTTCAACAGTTAAAGCTCACAGCACCTGGTATTCCCAGGAGGTCTCCCATCCAAGTACTAACCAGGCCCAAGCCTTCTTAGCTTCCGAGATCAGACGAGACCAGGCATTCTTGGGCTGGTATGGCCGTAAGCAATTTCTGCTTGAAAATCTTGGACTTTAAACAACCTAGGCTTGAAAACATATCACAGAGTGAAAATACCTCTTAAATTACTTTAGATAAAAACTAAAAAAGCGATGCAAAAAAACTTCATTTTAAAAAGTTTTTCAACAGTTAAAGCTTACAGCACCTGGTATTCCCAGGAAGGTCTCCCATCCAAGTACTAACCAGGCCCAAGCCTTCTTAGCTTCCGAGATCAGACGAGACCGGGCGTTCTTGGGCTGGTATGGCTGTAAGCAATCTCTGCTTGAAAATCTTGGACTTTAAACAACCTAGGCTTGAAAACATATCACAGAGTGAAAATACCTCTTAACTTACTTTAGATAAAAACTAACAAAGCGATGCAAAAAAACTCATTTTAAAAAGTTTTTCAACAGTTAAAGCTTACAGCACCTGGTATTCCCAGGAGGTCTCCCATGCAAGTACTAACCAGGCCCAAGCCTTCTTAGCTTCCGAGATCAGACGAGACCGGGCGTTCTTGGGCTGGTATGGCCGTAAGCAATCTCTGCTTGAAAATCTTGGACTTTAAACAACCTAGGCTTGAAAACATCTCACAGAGTGAAAATACCTCTTAACTTACTTTAGATAAAAACTAACAAAGCGATGCAAAAAAACTTCATTTTAAAAAGTTTTTCAACAGCTAAAGCTTACAGCACCTGGTATTCCCGAGGAGGTTCTCCCATCCAAGTACTAACCAGGCCCAAGCCTTCTTAGCTTCCGAGATCAGACGAGGACCGGGCGTTCTTGGGCTGGTATGGCCGTAAGCAATCTCTGATTGAAAATCTTGGACTTTAAACAACCTAGGCTTAAAACATATCACAGAGTGAAAATACCTCTTAACTTACTTTAGATAAAAACTAACAAAGCGATGCAAAAAAACTTCATTTTAAAAAGTTTTTCAACAGTTAAAGCTTACAGCACCTGGTATTCCCAAGAGGTCTCCCATCCAAGTACTAACCAGGCCCAAGCCTTCTTAGCTTCCTAGATCAGACGAAACCGGGCGTTCTTGGGCTGGTATGGCTGTAAGCAATCTCTGCTTGAAAATCTTGGACTTTAAACAACCTAGGCTTGAAAACATATCACAGAGTGAAAATACCTCTTAACTTACTTTAGATAAAAACTAACAAAGCGATGCAAAAAAACTTCTTTTTAAAATGTTTTTCAACAGTTAAAGCTTACAGCACCTGGTATTCCCAGGAGGTCTCCCATGCAAGTACTAACCAGGCCCAAGCCTTCTTAGCTTCCGAGATCAGACGAGACCGGGCGTTCTTGGGCTGGTATGGCCGTAAGCAATCTCTGCTTGAAAATCTTGGACTTTAAACAACCTAGGCTTGAAAACATCTCACAGAGTGAAAATACCTCATAACTTACTTTAGATAAAAACTAACAAAGCGATGCAAAAAAACTTCATTTTAAAAAGTTTTTCAACAGTTAAAGCTTACAGCACCTGGTATTCCCAGGAGGTCTCCCATCCAAGTACTAACCAGGCCCAAGCCTTCTTAGCTTCCGAGATCAGACGAGACCAGGCGTTCTTGGGCTGGTATGGCCGTAAGCAATCTCTGCTTGAAAATCTTGGACTTTAAACAACCTAGGCTTGAAAACATATCACAGAGTGAAAATACCTCTTAACTTACTTTAGATAAAAACTAACAAAGCGATGCAAAAAAACTTCATTTTAAAAAGTTTTTCAACAGTTAAAGCTTACAGCACCTGGTATTCCCAGGAGGTCTCCCATCCAAGTACTAACCAGGCCCAAGCCTTCTTAGCTTCCGAGATCAGACGAGACCGGGCGTTCTTGGGCTGGTATGGCCGTAAGCAATCTCTGCTTGAAAATCTTGGACTTTAAACAACCTAGGCTTGAAAACATATCACAGAGTGAAAATACCTCTTAACTTACTTTAGATAAAAACTAACAAAGCGATGCAAAAAAACTTCATTTTAAAAAGTTTTTCAACAGTTAAAGCTTACAGCACCTGGTATTCCCAGGAGGTCTCCCATCCAAGTACTAACCAGGCCCAAGCCTTCTTAGCTTCCGAGATCAGACGAGACCGGGCGTTCTTGGGCTGGTATGGCCGTAAGCAATCTCTGCTTGAAAATCTTGGACTTTAAACAACCTAGGCTTGAAAACATATCACAGAGTGAAAATACCTCTTAACTTACTTTAGATAAAAACTAACAAAGCGATGCAAAAAAACTTCATTTTAAAAAGTTTTTCAACAGTTAAAGCTTACAGCACCTGGTATTCCCAGGAGGTCTCCCATCCAAGTACTAACCAGGCCCAAGCCTTCTTAGCTTCCGAGATCAGACGAGACCGGGCGTTCTTGGGCTGGTATGGCCGTAAGCAATCTCTGCTTGAAAATCTTGGACTTTAAACAACCTAGGCTTGAAAACATATCACAGAGTGAAAATACCTCTTAACTTACTTTAGATAAAAACTAACAAAGCGATGCAAAAAAACTTCATTTTAAAAAGTTTTTCAACAGTTAAAGCTTACAGCACCTGGTATTCCCAGGAGGTCTCCCATCCAAGTACTAACCAGGCCCAAGCCTTCTTAGCTTCCGAGATCAGACGAGACCGGGCGTTCTTGGGCTGGTATGGCCGTAAGCAATCTCTGCTTGAAAATCTTGGACTTTAAACAACCTAGGCTTGAAAACATCTCACAGAGTGAAAATACCTCTTAACTTACTTTAGATAAAAACTAACAAAGCGATGCAAAAAAACTTCATTTTAAAAAGTTTTTCAACAGTTAAAGCTTACAGCACCTGGTATTCCCAGGAGGTCTCCCATCCAAGTACTAACCAGGCCCAAGCCTTCTTAGCTTCCGAGATCAGACGAGGACCGGGCGTTCTTGGGCTGGTATGGCCGTAAGCAATCTCTGCTTGAAAATCTTGGACTTTAAACAACCTAGGCTTGAAAAAATATCACAGAGTGAAAATACCTCTTAACTTACTTTAGATAAAAACTAACAAAGCGATGCAAAAAAACTTCATTTTAAAATGTTTTTCAACAGTTAAAGCTACAGCACCTGGTATTCCCAGGAGGTCTCCCATCCAAGTACTAACCAGGCCCAAGCCTTCTTAGCTTCCGAGATCAGACGAGACCAGGGCGTTCTTGGGCTGGTATGGCCGTAAGCAATCTCTGCTTGAAAATCTTGGACTTTAAACAACCTAGGCTTGAAAACATATCACAGAGTGAAAATACCTCTTAACTTACTTTAGATAAAAACTAACAAAGCGATGCAAAAAAACTTCATTTTAAAAAGTTTTTCAACAGTTAAAGCTTACAGCACCTGGTATTCCCAAAGGTCTCCCATCCAAGTACTAACCAGGCCCAAGCCTTCTTAGCTTCCTAGATCAGACGAAACCGGGCGTTCTTGGGCTGGTATGGCTGTAAGCAATCTCTGCTTGAAAATCTTGGACTTTAAACAACCTAGGCTTGAAAACATATCACAGAGTGAAAATACCTCTTAACTTACTTTAGATAAAAACTAACAAAGCGATGCAAAAAAACTTCTTTTTAAAATGTTTTTCAACAGTTAAAGCTTACAGCACCTGGTATTCCCAGGAGGTCTCCCATGCAAGTACTAACCAGGCCCAAGCCTTCTTAGCTTCCGAGATCAGACGAGACCGGGCGTTCTTGGGCTGGTATGGCCGTAAGCAATCTCTGCTTGAAAATCTTGGACTTTAAACAACCTAGGCTTGAAAACATCTCACAGAGTGAAAATACCTCTTAACTTACTTTAGATAAAAACTAACAAAGCGATGCAAAAAAACTTCATTTTAAAAAGTTTTTCAACAGCTTAAAGCTTACAGCACCTGGTATTCCCGAGGAGGTCTCCCATCCAAGTACTAACCAGGCCCAAGCCTTCTTAGCTTCCGAGATCAGACGAGGCCGGGCGTTCTTGGGCTGGTATGGCCGTAAGCAATCTCTGATTGAAAATCTTGGACTTTAAACAACCTAGGCTTAAAAACATATCACAGAGTGAAAATACCTCTTAACTTACTTTAGATAAAAACTAACAAAGCGATGCAAAAAAACTTCATTTTAAAAAGTTTTTCAACAGTTAAAGCTTACAGCACCTGGTATTCCCAGGAAGGTCTCCCATCCAAGTACTAACCAGGCCCAAGCCTTCTTAGCTTCCGAGATCAGACGAGACCGGGCGTTCTTGGGCTGGTATGGCCTGTAAGCAATCTCTGCTTGAAAATCTTGGACTTTAAACAACCTAGGCTTGAAAACATATCACAGAGTGAAAATACCTCTTAACTTACTTTAGATAAAAACTAACAAAGCGATGCAAAAAAACTTCTTTTAAAAATGTTTTTCAACAGTTAAAGCTTACAGCACCTGGTATTCCCAGGAGGTCTCCCATGCAAGTACTAACCAGGCCCAAGCCTTCTTAGCTTCCGAGATCAGACGAGACCGGGCGTTCTTGGGCTGGTATGGCCGTAAGCAATCTCTGCTTGAAAATCTTGGACTTTAAACAACCTAGGCTTGAAAACATCTCACAGAGTGAAAATACCTCATAACTTACTTTAGATAAAAACTAACAAAGCGATGCAAAAAAACTTCATTTTAAAAAGTTTTTCAACAGCTAAAGCTTACAGCACCTGGTATTCCGAGGAGGTTTCCCATCCAAGTACTAACCAGGCCCAAGCCTTCTTAGCTTCCGAGATCAGACGAGGCCGGGCGTTCTTGGGCTGGTATGGCCGTAAGCAATCTCTGATTGAAAATCTTGGACTTTAAACAACCTAGGCTTAAAAACATATCACAGAGTGAAAATACCTCTTAACTTACTTTAGATAAAAACTAACAAAGCGATGCAAAAAAACTTCATTTTAAAATGTTTTTCAACAGTTAAAGCTCACAGCACCTGGTATTCCCAGGAGGTCTCCCATCCAAGTACTAACCAGGCCCAAGCCTTCTTAGCTTCCGAGATCAGACGAGACCAGGCGTTCTTGGGCTGGTATGGCCATAAGCAATTTCTGCTTGAAAATCTTGGACTTTAAACAACCTAGGCTTGAAAACATATCACAGAGTGAAAATACCTCTTAACTTACTTTAGATAAAACTAACAAAGCGATGCAAAAAAACTTCATTTTAAAAAGTTTTTCAACAGTTAAAGCTTACAGCACCTGGTATTCCCAAGAGGTCTCCCATCCAAGTACTAACCAGGCCCAAGCCTTCTTAGCTTCCGAGATCAGACGAGATCGGGCGTTCTTGGGCTGGTATGGCCGTAAGCAATCTCAGCTTGAAAATCTTGGACTTTAAACAACCTAGGCTTGAAAACATATCACAGAGTGAAAATACCTCTTAACTTACTTTAGATAAAAACTAACAAAGCGATGCAAAAAAACTTCATTTTAAAAAGTTTTTCAACAGTTAAAGCTTACAGCACCTGGTATTCCCAGGAGGTCTCCCATCCAAGTATTAACCAGGCCCAAGCCTTCTTAGCTTCCGAGATCAGACGAGACCGGGCGTTCTTGGGCTGGTATGGCCGTAAGCAATCTCTACTTGAAAATCTTGGACTTTAAACAACCTAGGCTTGAAAACATATCACAGAGTGAAAATACATCTTAACTTACTTTAGATAAAAACTAACAAAGCGATGCAAAAAAACTTCATTTTAAAAGTTTTTCAACAGTTAAAGCTTACAGCACCTGGTACTCCCAGGAGGTCTCCCATCCAAGTACTAACCAGGCCCAAGCCTTCTTAGCTTCCGAGATCAGACGAGACCGGGTGTTCTTGGGTTGGTATGGCCGTAAGCAAGCTCTGCTTGAAAAGCTTGGACTTTAAACAACCTAGGCTTGAAAACATATCACAGAGTGAAAACACCTCTTGACTTACTTTAGATAAAAACTAACAAAGCGATGCAAAAAAACTTCATTTTAAAAAGTTTTTCAACAGTTAAAGCTTAAAGCACCTGGTATTCACACGAGGTCTCCCATCCAAGTATTAAACAGGCCCAAGCCTTCTTAGTTTCCGAGATCAGACGAGACCGGGCGTTCTTGGGCTGGTATGGCCGTAAGCAATCTCTGCTTGAAAATCTTGGACTTTAAACAACCTAGGCTTGAAAAAATATCACAGAGTGAAAATACCTCTTAACTTACTTTAGATAAAAGCTAACAAAGCGATGCAAAAAAACTTCATTTAAAAAAGTTTTTCAACAGTTAGAGCTTACAGCACCTGGAATTCCCAGGAAAGTCTCCCATCCAAGTACTAACCAGGCCCAAGCCTTCTTAGCTTCCGAGATCAGACGAGACCGGGCGTTCTTGGGCTGGTATGGCCGTAAGCAATCTCTGCTTGAAAATCTTGGACTTTAAACAACCTAGGCTTGAAAACATATCACAGAGTGAAAACTACCTCTTACTTACTTTAGATAAAAACTAACAAAGCGATGCAAAAAAACTTCATTTTAAAAAGTTTTTCAACAGTTAAAGCTTAAAGCACCTGGTATTCCCAGGAGGTCTCCCATCCAAGTACTAAACAGGCCCAAGCCTTCTTAGCTTCCGAGATCAGACGAGACCGGGCGTTCTTGGGCTGGTATGGCCGTAAGCAATCTCTGCTTGAAAATCTTGGACTTTAAACAACCTAGGCTTTGAAAACATATCACAGATAGAAAATACCTCTTAACTTACTTTAGATAAAAACTAACAAGCGATGCAAAAAAACTTCATTTTAAAAAGTTTTTTCAACAGTTAAAGCTTACAGCACCTGGTATTCCCAGGAGGTCTCCCATCCAAGTACTAACCAGGCCCAAGCCTTCTTAGCTTCCGAGATCAGACGAGATCGGGCGTTCTTGGGCTGGTATGGCCGTAAGCAATCTCATGCTTGAAAATCTTGGACTTTAAACAACCTAGGCTTGAAAACATATCACAGAGTGAAAATACCTCTTAACTTACTTTAGATAAAAACTAACAAAGCGATGCAAAAAAACTTCATTTTAAAAAGTTTTTCAACAGTTAAAGCTTACAGCACCTGGTATTCCCAGGAGGTCTCCCATCCAAGTACTAAACAGGCCCAAGCCTTCTTAGCTTCCGAGATCAGACGAGACCGGGCGTTCTTGGGCTGGTATGGCCGTAAGCAATCTCTGCTTGAAAATCTTGGACTTTAAACAACCTAGGCATTGAAAACATATCACAGAGTGAAAATACCTCTTAACTTACTTTAGATAAAAACTAACAAAGCGATGCAAAAAAACTTCATTTTAAAAAGTTTTTCAACAGTTAAAGCTTACAGCACCTGGTATTCCCAGGAGGTCTCCCATCCAAGTACTAACCAGGCCCAAGCCTTCTTAGCTTCCGAGATCAGACGAGACCGGGCTTTCTTGAGCTGGTATGGCCGTAAGCAATCTCTGCTTAAAATCTTGGACTTTAAACAACCTAGGCTTGAAAACATATCACAGAGTGAAAAAACCTCTTGACTTACTTTAGATAAAAACTAACAAAGCGTTGCAAAAAAACTTCATTTTAAAAAGTTTTTCAACAGTTAAAGCTTACAGCACCTGGTATTCCCAGGAGCTCTCCCATCCAAGTATTAACCAGGCCCAAGCCTTCTTAGCTTCCGAGATCAGACGAGACCGGGCGTTCTTGGGCTGGTATGGCCGTAAGCAATCTCTACATGAAAATCTTGGACTTTAAACAACCTAGGCTTGAAAACATATCACAGAGTGAAAATACATCTTAACTTACTTTAGATAAAAACTAACAAAGCGATGCAAAAAAACTTCATTTTAAAAAGTTTTTCAACAGTTAAAGCTTACAGCACCTGGTACTCCCAGGAGGTCTCCCATCCAAGTACTAACCAGGCCCAAGCCTTCTTAGCTTCCGAGATCAGACGAGACCGGGTGTTCTTGGGTTGGTATGGCCGTAAGCAAGCTCTGCTTGAAAAGCTTGGACTTTAAACAACCTAGGCTTGAAAACATATCACAGAGTGAAAACACCTCTTGACTTACTGTTGGAAAAATGTATATATGTTATCATGTAATTACTTCTTTTATTCATATCCTTTAAGCACGAATATGTATTAATCCTTGGAATATTACTGACAACTCTTAATCATTAACAAACCTCAAAGCAAAGGTTTTAAGTTTGCAGGACTGCATGACCGCGACCTGAGGACCAACAACAAGCAGACCATGATGAACCAGAGTCCAATCACCTGAAGAATCTACAGACGAAGATGAACA
Source organism: Denticeps clupeoides (assembly GCF_900700375.1). Lineage (NCBI taxonomy): Eukaryota > Metazoa > Chordata > Actinopteri > Clupeiformes > Denticipitidae > Denticeps > Denticeps clupeoides. The sequence goes on along the minus strand of NW_021630018.1, from coordinate 20,813 downwards.
TGTCACCATGTCACCATGACTCGACCAAAGATCAATGCATAAGACTACGTGTAATACACAATTATTAACTAATATGGTGTGATTTTATGTGAACCCTAATGAACCTACCAAATAAAAGAAGGAGATGCGATGAAGGACGCCAGAGCTTTTGGAGGCCTGTTGTAAGGCGTGACTTCCATTCGCTCTCCTTGCAAGTAAAACGGACTCAAATGCTTTGTGTCTTTCTTCTCTTTGTTTAGTAAATGTTATACTGACAGATAAACCTAACATTTAATTGGTCCTTCGAGCCGGATCCCAAGATACCGAAAGATCACCAGCAGACGGAGCGGAAAATCACCAGGAAAACCGTGGCCACGGTCAGAAAGACCCTTTTTGGGACTGGGAGAAACCGACTGTCGGCTGGGATCCGTAGGTTGAACGGGATCCTGAAATTGAGAGAAGACACGGGGTAAGTTGACTCTTATTTAAAATGGTATGAATGATTTGGTAACAAGAGGTTACATAATAAGAAGTTACAAGAGGTAACTGGGGTAACAAGAGGTTACTTAAGCAAAACCCTGGGTATTCTAGACTCTGGCAGGTAAAAGGGCAGTTTTTAAGTTCCGTGGGGAGGTGCAGACTCCTCTGCCGGGTGGGCAGTTAAATTCTGTGGGGAAGCGGACTCCTCTGCTTGTAAAAAGAACGTTCAATAATACTCATACAGGTGTATGAGCGTGCGCGCAGGTGTGAATGTGTGAATGAGAGGGAGTGAAAGTCACTTGATTGACACTCCATATAAAACTCACAGGGGGCAAACAGTGGCCTCTCGTGGAAGCAAACGCAAGGTTTTCCCACCCCAAAGCATTTGGGGTCGAAGTGGAAAACACCACGAGAGGAATTTTTATACACTGTCCTGTGATCAGTTACCAGTGTCTTAGGTTACCCTAGGTACGAGCACACTGGTCGAAATTTTACTTAAAAATGGGTAAGGGGTCCAGTAAACCTGAACCAAAAGAGAAACTAAAATGTAAGGACTGGAAGTATGTAGAGCAAGTAAATAAGGCTTACGTCGAACCGTTAAATAAATGGATAACGAAATATAAATTCGACGGGCAACTGAGGGTAAAAAATTTAATAGAGTTACTGGGAGCCATTAAACTGGGATGTAAGAATAAGGAAAAGCAAATGAAGAAAGAAGGGGTTGAAGCTTTAATGCATTGGATTAAAATAGCTGGGAAAAGAGAAGAGGGAGAGAGAAAAGGCAGGCAGGCTGGAGCAAAGAGCAAGGAGGAGGGGGGACTCACTGTTGAAAAAACTGATAACACCATTCTGTTTCATCGCACGGAGGACGATGAGTCAGTAATCAGAGGGAGCCGTAAGGGAGGGGTGAGCGAAGCTTATAAAGAAGGAGCAGAAGCAGAAGGGGCGATGAATTTGCCGCACCTTCCCTCTGCTCCTGCAATCCCACATATATATCCTAATTTAGACAAATTGGAAAATCCCCCTGCTTATGACCCTAACTGTAGCACTCCCACACCAAATACTAGATCTCGGGGGAAAGTACAAAATTGGTCTAAAAAATGGGGTGAAGTGTTTGACAATTCCTCCGAACCGCAAAAATTGGCAGTAACTGAAGCAAATCAATATCCCCTTATAGAGGTGGCCAACCCTAATGTGGACTCAGGTGAACAGTCTACAACCCTCTTGGTATATCGGACCTGGACGCAGGACGATATAAAAAGAGTGGTGGAGGGCGTCACTTCCTATAAGGAGGATATGCAAAAATTCGAAGAAGATATGGAAGGAATAAGACATTCTTATCACTTAAATGGGAGAGAGGTACAGCAGATATATATGCAAGCAATGGGACACGATTGGCACCATGTAAAAGGTAACTGGTCTCCTTTAAGGGTTACAGGAGACCTTCTAAAACACGATGACACAGAATTGAGAAATAAAACAAATGACTTATTGGGAAGAATACGGGAAAGGTACAGAAAGAGAGCAAATTACACTGAAATTGGGAGAGTTAAACAAGAGGAGAATGAGAAGTTTGAGGATTATAAACTAAGAATGGAAGCTGTTTTTAAACTGCATAGCGGTCTTAGAGATGACGGGGCTGATGGGGGGGTGTACCATCAGCAATTAAAAAATGCTTTGCATAATGGATCAAAAGACTGTGTGCGCAGTTGGGTAGATAAACATATGATAGGAATGGCCACTAGGAGCTTGGATGAGTACATTGATCACGCCGTTCACATCGACAAATTAATAAGAACTAAAAAAATAAAAGATAAACTTACAAAGAAACTGGACACCTTTTGGGGAAGTATCGGGACTGACGCGGAAACATTTTACCAGGACAGCCGAGGTAGAGGGAGACAGAGAGGACACTTCCAAAAGGGCAGAGTAGGAAGGAGAGGAGGTATCCAGGGACGAGGGTGGACACCACGTAACCAATGGGGAGCAGGCTGCTGGTCTTGCGGGAAGCCTGGGCATATTGCCAAAGACTGTCGTTCAGGGCCAAAAGATAACACAGCATGACTGGAACAGAAACTGCATGGTCCAAAGTCCACAGAGGATGAAACTCATGTGGATTTAAATTTGGAAGAAATTTTTTCTTTAAATCAAGAAAGACTAGAAATAGTCTTAATGGTAAATGGGAAAGAAATCACATTCCTCTGTGACTCTGGAGCATGCAGAACTACATGTAAGGAACACATACCCTATAGTGAACTAAGTGATGAGGTAGTAATTGTACGATCAGCTAATGGGGGTAAAACTGTAGTCACTGTTTCTAAACCAGTTTGGGTAAGAGATCCTAAAGGTATATCATGCAAAATGTCCATCCTTTTTATGCCAGAATGTCCTGTTAATTTGTTGGGAAGAGATGGCTTACTCAATCTAGGTTTGGCGCTCGTCTCCACTCCTGGGGGGAGACTGGTCATCAAACGCAGAGCCGAGCTACAACGAGGTGACCTTTTCCCCCTAGAGGGAAGACGCGTTCCAAATTTTTACTACACACTCGACATATCTGACCAAGAACCTCATAAGGTGGGAACTGAATTGCTAAAGGTAGGAGGACAAGTGGGACACTGTCAACCTATCATGACAGGTGTGGAACCCATGCCCTCTGATGAACTACACGTCACCATGTGGTACAAAAACACTCCTGGGCCTGATCCAACATATGAAAAGAAACTGTCACAACTCACCCCAACAACCATAACAATTTCTTGCGTTTACTCGGACGGGCAAGGTAACGTGGTGGCAGAGGTCACCTTACCCACCCCACTCAGAGCCATGCTCCGGGGATGGTACCCACCTCACATCTCATTGTATAAAAACAAGGAGAGGGGTTGGAAGTCGTTGGGTAACATAGTTCAAGAGGGTGACAGTGCAACGGATTGGACAGACATGGGCGACCAATTGGAACATAGCGCTCACACAGGCTTGACTAGGAAATGGCTGTATTGGACAATACAGACCAAGGCTGGAGTACGTATAGACTCCGGACACCAGTGACATCTTCTACTAACTGAAGAAGATGAATCACAACTAGCTCAAGTACCTCAATCATTGTGGTCACAAGGACCGTCTGATGTTGGACTGATAAAAGGAATATTGCCAGTACAAATCAGACCCAAAACAGAATATCGACCCTGCATACGACAATATCCACTTAAACCTGATGCACTAGAAGGCATAACACCAGTAATACATGATTTACAACGAGCAGGGGTTATTATAGAATGTGACGATTCCCCCTGCAACACACCAATATTCCCAGTGAAAAAGCAAGCTCCTTCAACGGGATGGAGGATGGTACAGGATCTGCAGGCAGTAAATGCTGCAGTAACACAACGGGCTCCATGTGTTCCTGACCCACACACATTGCTGAATTCTTTAAGATCAGATGCACAAATATTTACTGTGGTTGACATTAGTAATGCCTTTTTCTCCATTCCCATTGACAAAGACAGCCAATTTTGGTTTGCTTTCACATTCAGGGGGAAACGATACACCTATACTAGACTTCCCCAGGGCTACTGCGAAAGCCCTACTATATATTCACAAGCCATGCATGCTAGCATGTCCAAATTTCAACCACCTGGGGGAAGTCAAATACTACTCTATGTTGACGATATATTAGTGGCTTCTCCGAGTCTAGAAATATGCAAAGAAGACACTGTGGCCCTTTTTAAACACCTAGCTCAGGAGGGGCACAAAGTCAGTAAAAACAAACTACAATTATGGAAACCACAGGTCAAATATCTAGGCCACCACCTTAGTGCAGGTGGCAGAACTATTCTAGAAGAACGAAAAACAGCAGTCCTACAGGCGCCAAAACCAATTACTAAGAAACAAATGATGTCATTCTTAGGCTTGACCAATTATTGTAGAAGTTGGGTTCCAAACTACGCGGAAATTACTTCCCCACTCACAGCTTTAATTTACTCTGAAGACCTAAAAATGACATCACCACTGAACTGGACGTCAGATGCAGAGAAAGCTTTTTGTGATATTAAACAAGCACTGACCTCCAGTTTAGCTTTAGCCTTGCCAAATTATAGTAAACCGTTTATACAGATGGTGGACTGCAAAGACAAATACATGACTTCTGTTTTAAGTCAACAACATGGAGATAAATTGAGACCAATAGCTTATTTTTCTTCCAAATTAGATAATGTAGCTTGCGCATTACCACATTGTGTGAGAGCGGTGATAGCAGCGTCAATGGCAGTAGAAGTCAGTGCCGGAATAGTTCTATTCCACCCATTGACCCTTAAGGTCCCACACGCAGTAGCGGCTTTACTACTGCAAACTAACATGATCTTTTTATCACCTGCAAGGCACCTCTCCTGCATGGCCACGCTGCTGTCACAGCCACACCTCACCATCGACGATGCACCCACATTGAACCCAGCCACATTGCTACCCTTACCTGATGATGGAGAGCAACACGACTGCCAAGCACTAGCAGAACACACAGCTAAATCTAGGTTAGATTTAAGCGACCAACCTTTGTCTCAGGGAGAGGTAGTGTTCGTTGATGGCTCTTCAAGGAAAAATGATTTGGGTAAAACACTAACGGGTTATGCTGTAGTAACAATAGACACCGTACTTAAAGCTGGACACTTGCCATCAACTTTTTCAGCACAAGCTGCCGAGATTGTCGCTCTGACTGAGGCATGTAAATTAATGAAAGGGAAAGATGTCACCATTTATACTGACAGTCAATATGCATTTGCTACAGTTCACACATTTGCTCAGTATTGGCATAACCGAGGAATGGTCACATCTACTGGGAAACCAGTGACTCACGCTCAATTACTAAAAGAATTGTTAAAAGCTGTCCATCTACCTGCTACATTAGCTGTATGTAAATGTGCAGCACACACAAATTCCAAAGACACAATTTCACTCGGTAATGCCTTCGCTGACCGCATAGCGAAACAAGCCGCTGAACAAAGTATACAAGTTTTGTTTACAGACCAAGACCAACTGATAACTTCTGACATTCTCATTGACATGCAACAACAAAGCACACCACATGAGATAGACACATGGATAAAGCATGGGGCTACAAAACAAAACAAAATTTATGTGTGACCCCGGGGGAAACCAATCCTACCAAAGAATATGTATAAATGGGCTGCAATATTGAGCCATGGGCAATCACATGTCTCAACAGGAGGGATGGTAGGACTGGTACAAAAAAATTTCACCACATATGGGTTTAACCTATATTCAAAAAACTTTTGTAGAGCATGTTTGATCTGTGCTAAACATAACAGCCAAGGTAATTTAAGACCAAAACGTGGGCAGTTTCCAAAACCACAATACCCATTCCAAACAATACACATGGATTTTATCCAACTCAGTAAAAGTGAAGGAAAGGAATACTGTTTAGTCATTATAGATGCATTCTCTAAATGGATAGAACTATTTCCAACCAAACATCCAGATGCATTGACAGTAGCAAAAGTCTTATGTAAAGATATTATTCCACGCTATGGAATACCTGAAAAAATATACAGCGATAACGGGACTCATTTTGTAAATCAGATGGTAACTAATATAGGAAAAATGTTTCACATTAATTTGAAAAATCACTGTAGTTATCATCCACAGAGTGCAGGATTAGTGGAACGAATGAATGGAACTATAAAAAATAGACTAAAAAAGTGTATGGAAGAAACACATCGACCATGGACACAATGTTTAGAGTTAGTAAAACTATACATCAATATTACTAGCACAACTGGTTTAACCCCTTATGAAACCCTGTTTGGAAGACCATATAGATTACCTTACTTTCAAAACCAATGGGAAACAGAGGAAGACATGACACTAGCGGACTACATGAGAAAAATGTTAGAAACACAGAAACAAAGTACTCCTGATGACAAACTCCCTATTTCTCAGCAGGAACCCCTACAGGTGGAGCCCGGAGACTGGGTGCTAGTAAAGAGCATAAAACGGAAGCATTGGCACTCACCGAAGTGGGAAGGGCCCTACCAAGTGATCCTGACGACACCGACGGCTGTTAAAATAACAGAGAGGGGTACTTGGATACATCAGTCACATTGTAAAAAGGTCATTTCTGCAAACCCTGCCGACGGGAAAGGTGAGCAAAAGTCTGATAATAGGGTGGACTCAGACGTATAGAATCTGGGTAGACCCGAAAGTCAGTGAAGAACACTTTACAGACACCAATCCTAGAAGAGGCAGTAAGGGGAAAAGGTTGGCAGAAATGAATTATAAGGGCTATAAACCATGTCAAAGAACGGGCTTGATAATACTTTGTGTAATGTTCATAGCAACAGTATGGGTGGTAATGTGGAAAAAAAGGTATAGAGAAACAACAGGGGGCTATACCCAGGAGGGCGAGAGCTGCACCAAAAGGAACGTCCAGACACATATTTGACTCCGACCGATGCAATGATACTGGCAACGGGATAGAAGAATTACACCTTCGTACTATACCAACAGTGTGTGTAAGAGCTAATACTGTTTCGGTGGCCACAATACCAATTACTGTCCTTAACCATAAGGGACACAAAGCGAGCAATTATCTACCATATCCATGGTATATAACTAATAAATTAAAGTGGGACTCTTTGGTAGCGGACCCAGTGGGTTTTGATTGGAAAACGTGGACTACTAACCCTGCTGCGATACACCATAGACAAATAATCTCTTTTGTGATGACCAATCCCTCCACTCAAGGTCTTGCATTTGAAATATACATCAATCTTACCAAATTGGACTTGTGGCCACCAAACACCCCTGAAATGTACCATACCGATCAACAAGAGAGAGGAGAAAAATGTTGGGTATTTCTTTTATGGCCTTATACTACTAATCCACCTTATTTTCCATTTCGAATATGTCAACTACTAGAACCTAAATCAAATAAAACTGAAACAATCCAAAATTTAAGTGACAAGGGTATACTAGTTAGAGTATTGGATGAAAGTCAACCTTCTGATGAGTGGTTTAGAGTAACAACAGGAATAACTGGTAAATACAATAATTGGCTTCTCCTAGCAGAACAAGCAGCTAATGCCACTCAACAAGACTGTGTAGTTTGCTTGGGACCACGACCACTATTACAAGTAATACCCGCAGTTATAACGGATGAATGTGTTGTAGAAGTAATGAACAAAACATATCCAGACAATCGTTGCAAAAAGTGGGATTTAACATATCCTCTAACAGGACCAGAAAGTTGGAAACCTGTTTTCTCCAGCAAAGTAGCACAAGGAAATTTTACATGTATTAATATAACGGGAAGAAAGGAACTACTCGGGGAAGGGACACCAAGAGATTGGTGTCTTACAATAATACCTGTTGGGCCTATCTTTACCCCACAATCTCGAAGCGACATATGGTGGTGGTGTGGGGAAAATAAGTTATACGATCGATTGCCCTCAGACACCAAAGGACTGTGTGCATTAGTAACCCTTTTACTACCTGTCTCAATATTTCCAACCACTATAAGTGACCTTTTAACAAAATTGGATAGCTTGGTACCTGCAGATTGGCACAGAACAAAGCGATCACTTGCACCCTGGGAGAAGTTAACTGACCCAACGTACATAGACGCAATTGGGGTTCCCAGGGGGGTTCCTGATGAATATAAGTTGGCAAATCAAGTAGCAGCAGGATTTGAATCAGCCTTGTGTTGGTGGTGTACGATTAACAAGAACGTGGACAGAATCAATTACATCCATTACAATGTACAGAAATTAGGTAATTGGACACAAGACGGTTTTGAGGCCGTGCATGAGCAATTATCTACTACCTCCCTCATGACTTTTCAGAACAGGATTGCTCTTGATATGCTCCTAGCGGAAAAAAATGGGGTTTGTGGTATGTTTGGAGAGCAATGTTGTTCTTTCATACCAAACAACACAGCTGCAGGAGGCAGTCTGACAATGGCCATTGACGGCCTACGCACCCTCAACCGGAAGATGAAGGAGCATTCGGGAGTGGAAACGACCATGTGGGATTCCTGGATGAAAGTATTTGGGAAATACAGAGCTCTAGTTCAATCTGTTTTAGTTTCAATGGCTGTATTTGCAGCAATTCTGACATTGTGTGGATGTTGTTGTATTCCCTGTCTACGCAGTCTTGTGAACCGTCTCATCACTACCGCCTTATCACCAAGGGATGTTGAGCCTACACAGGCGTACCCACTTTTGGAAAATGAAGAATTTTACGGGAGCTATGATTTTAGTGACTTCAAGCTAACTCAACTTTTTCAAGAGAGTCCTCTACAAGAAAAAGACGACTGACCTTTTGTGTGTAAATGTATTTCTCATTGTATGAACTAATAGTTGAAAATCCTAAAGGAAGAGATTATTAGGGAAGCTAACAAAAGAGTAAATAACATGATAAACAGGAGGGAAATGTTGGAAAAATGTATATATGTTATCATGTAATTACTTCTTTTATTCATATCCTTTAAGCACGAATATGTATTAATCCTTGGAATATTACTGACAACTCTTAATCATTAACAAACCTCAAAGCAAAGGTTTTAAGTTTGCAGGACTGCATGACCGCGACCTGAGGACCAACAACAAGCAGACCATGATGAACCAGAGTCCAATCACCTGAAGAATCTACAGACGAAGATGAACATGTCACCATGTCACCATGACTCGACCAAAAGATCAATGCATAAGACTACGTGTAATACACAATTATTAACTAATATGGTGTGATTTTATGTGAACCCTAATGAACCTACCAAATAAAAGAAGGAGATGCGATGAAGGACGCCAGAGCTTTTGGAGGCCTGTTGTAGGCGTGACTTCCATTCGCTCTCCTTGCAAGTAAAACGGACTCAAATGCTTTGTGTCTTTCTTCTCTTTGTTTAGTAAATGTTATACTGACAGATAAACCTAACACTTACTTTAGATAAAAACTAACAAAGCGATGCAAAAAAAACTTCATTTTAAAAAGTTTTTCAACAGTTAAAGCTTAAAGCACCTGGTATTCACACGAGGTCTCCCATCCAAGTATTAAACAAGCCCAAGCCTTCTTAGTTTCCTCGAGATCAGACGAGACCGGGCGTTATTGGGCTGGTATGGCCGTAAGCAATCTCTGCTTGAAAATCTTGGACTTTAAACAACCTAGGCTTGAAAACATATCACAGAGTGAAAATACCTCTTAACTTACTTTAGATAAAAACTAACAAAGCGATGCAAAAAAACTTCATTTAAAAAAGTTTTTCAACAGTTAGAGCTTACAGCACCTGGAATTCCCAGGAGGTCTCCCATGCAAGTACTAACCAGGCCCAAGCCTTCTTAGCTTCCGAGACCAGACGAGACCAGGCGTTCTTGGGCTGGTATGGCCGTAAGCAATCTCTGCTTGAAAATCTTGGACTTTAAACAACCTAGGCTTAAAAACATATCACAGAGTGAAAATACCTCTTAACTTACTTTAGATAAAAACTAACAAAGCCATGCAAAAAAACTTCATTTTAAAAAGTTTTTCAACAGTTAAAGCTTACAGCACCAGGTATTCCCAGGAAATCTCCCATCCAAGTACTAAACAGGCCCAAGCCTTCTTAGCTTCCGAGATCAGACGAGACCGGGCGTTCTTGGGCTGGTATGGCCGTAAGCAATCTCTACTTGAAAATCTTGGACTTTAAACAACCTAGGCTTGAAAACATATCACAGAGTGAAAATACATCTTAACTTACTTTAGATAAAAACTAACAAAGCGATGGAAAAAAACTTCATTTTAAAAAGTTTTTCAACAGTTAAAGCTTACAGCACCTGGTACTCCCAGGAGGTCTCCCATCCAAGTACTAACCAGGCCCAAGCCTTCTTAGCTTCCGAGATCAGACGAGACCGGGTGTTCTTGGGTTGGTATGGCCGTAAGCAAGCTCTGCTTGAAAATCTTGGACTTTAAACAACCTAGGCTTGAAAACATATCACAGAGTGAAAACACCTCTTGACTTACTTTAGATAAAAACTAACAAGCGATGCAAAAAAACTTCATTTTAAAAAGTTTTTCAACAGTTAAAGCTTAAAGCACCTGGTATTCACACGAGGTCTCCCATCCAAGTATTAAACAGGCCCAAGCCTTCTTAGTTTCCGAGATCAGACGAGACCGGGCGTTATTGGGCTGGTATGGCCGTAAGCAATCTCTGCTTGAAAATCTTGGACTTTAAACAACCTAGGCTTGAAAACATATCACAGAGTGAAAATACCTCTTAACTTACTTTAGATAAAAATTAACAAAGCGATGCAAAAAAACTTCATTTAAAAAAGTTTTTCAACAGTTAGAGCTTACAGCACCTGGAATTCCCAGGAGGTCTCCCATGCAAGTACTAACCAGGCCCAAGCCTTCTTAGCTTCCGAGACCAGACGAGACCAGGCGTTCTTGGGCTGGTATGGCCGTAAGCAATCTCTGCTTGAAAATCTTGGACTTTAAACAACCTAGGCTTGAAAACATATCACAGAGTGAAAATACCTCTTAACTTACTTTAGATAAAAACTAACAAAGCCATGCAAAAAAACTTCATTTTAAAAAGTTTTTCAACAGTTAAAGCTTAAAGCACCTGGTATTCCCAGGAGGTCTCCCATCCAAGTATTAAACAGGCCCAAACCTTCTTAGCTTCCGAGATCAGACAGAGACCGGGCGTTCTTGGGCTGGTATGGCCGTAAGCAATCTCTGCTTGAAAATCTTGGACTTTAAACAACCTAGGCTTGAAAACATATCACAGAGTGAAAATACCTCTTAACTTACTTTAGATAAAAACTAAAAGCGATGCAAAAAAACTTCATTTTAAAAAGTTTTTCAACAGTTAAAGCTTACAGCACCTGGTATTCCCAGGAGGTCTCCCATCCAAGTACTCACCAGGCCCAAGCCTTCTTAGCTTCCGAGATCAGACGAGACCGGGCGTTCTTGGGCTGGTATGGCCGTAAGCAATCTCTGCTTGAAAATCTTGGACTTTAAATATCCTAGGCTTGAAAACATATCACAAAGTGAAAAAACCTCTTGACTTACTTTAGATAAAAACTAACAAAGCGTTGCAAAAAAACTTCATTTTAAAAAGTTTTTCAACAGTTAAAGCTTACAGCACCAGGTATTCCCAGGAAATCTCCCATCCAAGTACTAAACAGGCCCAAGCCTTCTTAGCTTCCGAGATCAGACGAGACCGGGCGTTCTTGGGCTGGTATGGCCGTAAGCAATCTCTGCTTGAAAATCTTGGACTTTAAACAACCTAGGCTTGAAAACATATCACAGAGTGAAAACACCTCTTGACTTACTTTAGATAAAAACTAACAAAGCGATGCAAAAAAACTTCATTTTAAAAAGTTTTTCAACAGTTAAAGCTTAAAGCACCTGGTATTCCCAGGAGGTCTCCCATCCAAGTATTAAACAGGCCCAAGCCTTCTTAGCTTCCGAGATCAGACAAGACCGGGCATTCTTGGGCTGGTATGGCCGTAAGCAATCTCTGCTTGAAAATCTTGGACTTTAAACAACCTAGGCTTGAAAACATATCACAGAGTGAAAATACCTCTTAACTTACTTTAGATAAAAACTAAAAGCGATGCAAAAAAACTTCATTTTAAAAAGTTTTTCAACAGTTAAGGCTTACAGCACCTGGTATTCCCAGGAGGTCTCCCATCCAAGTACTAACCAGGCCCAAGCCTTCTTAGCTTCCGAGATCAGACGAGACCGGGCGTTCTTGGGCTGGTATGGCCGTAAGCAATCTCTGCTTGAAAATCTTGGACTTTAAAAAACCTAGGCTTGAAAACATATCACAGAATGAAAAACCCTCTTGACTTACTTTAGATAAAAACTAACAAAGCGTTGCAAAAAAACTTCATTTTAAAAAGTTTTTCAACAGTTAAAGCTTACAGCACCTGGTATTCCCAGGAGGTCTCCCATCCAAGTATTAACCAGGCCCAAGCCTTCTTAGCTTCCGAGATCAGACGAGACCGGGCGTTCTTGGGCTGGTATGGCCGTAAGCAATCTCTACTTGAAAAGCTTGGACTTTAAACAACCTAGGCTTGAAAACATATCACAGAGTGAAAACACCTCTTGACTTACTTTAGATAAAAACTAACAAAGCGATGCAAAAAAACTTCATTTTAAAAAGTTTTTCAACAGTTAAAGCTTAAAGCACCTGGTATTCACACGAGGTCTCCCATGCAAGTACTAACCAGGCCCAAGCCTTCTTAGCTTCCGAGACCAGACGAGACCAGGCGTTCTTGGGCTGGTATGGCCGTAAGCAATCTCTGCTTGAAAATCTTGGACTTTAAACAACCTAGGCTTGAAAAACATATCACAGAGTGAAAATACCTCTTAACTTACTTTAGATAAAACTAACAAAGCCATGCAAAAAAACTTCATTTTAAAAAGTTTTTCAACAGTTAAAGCTTACAGCACCAGGTATTCCCAGGAAATCTCCCATCCAAGTACTAAACAGGCCCAAGCCTTCTTAGCTTCCGAGATCAGACGAGACCGGGCGTTCTTGGGCTGGTATGGCCGTAAGCAATCTCTGCTTGAAAATCTTGGACTTTAAACAACCTAGGCTTGAAAACATATCACAGAGTGAAACACCTCTTGACTTACTTTAGATAAAAACTAACAAAGCGATGCAAAAAAACTTCATTTTAAAAGTTTTTCAACAGTTAAAGCTTAAAGCACCTGGTATTCCCAGGAGGTCTCCCATCCAAGTATTAAACAGGCCCAAACCTTCTTAGCTTCCGAGATCAGACAAGACCGGGCGTTCTTGGGCTGGTATGGCCGTAAGCAATCTCTGCTTGAAAATCTTGGACTTTAAACAACCTAGGCTTGAAAACATATCACAGAGTGAAAATACCTCTTAACTTACTTTAGATAAAAACTAAAAGCGATGCAAAAAACTTCATTTTAAAAAGTTTTTCAACAGTTAAAGCTTACAGCACCTGGTATTCCCAGGAGGTCTCCCATCCAAGTACTAACCAGGCCCAAGCCTTCTTAGCTTCCGAGATCAGACGAGACCGGGCGTTCTTGGGCTGGTATGGCCGTAAGCAATCTCTGCTTGAAAATCTTGGACTTTAAATATCCTAGGCTTGAAAACATATCACAAAGTGAAAAAACCTCTTGACTTACTTTAGATAAAAACTAACAAAGCGTTGCAAAAAAACTTCATTTTAAAAAGTTTTTCAACAGTTAAAGCTTACAGCACCAGGTATTCCCAGGAAATCTCCCATCCAAGTACTAAACAGGCCCAAGCCTTCTTAGCTTCCGAGATCAGACGAGACCGGGCGTTCTTGGGCTGGTATGGCCGTAAGCAATCTCTGCTTGAAAATCTTGGACTTTAAACAACCTAGGCTTGAAAACATATCACAGAGTGAAAACACCTCTTGACTTACTTTAGATAAAAACTAACAAAGCGATGCATAAAAACTTCATTTTAAAAAGTTTTTCAACAGTTAAAGCTTACAGCACCTGGTATTCCCGAGGAGGTCTCCCATCCAAGTACTAACCAGGCCCAAGCCTTCTTAGCTTCCGAGATCAGACGAAGCCGGGCGTTCTTGGGCTGGTATGGCCGTAAGCAATCTCTGATTGAAAATCTTGGACTTTAAACAACCTAGGCTTAAAAAAATATCACAGAGTGAAAATACCTCTTAACTTACTTTAGATAAAAACTAACAAAGCGATGCAAAAAAAACTTCATTTTAAAATGTTTTTCAACAGTTAAAGCTCACAGCACCTGGTATTCCCAGGAGGTCTCCCATCCAAGTACTAACCAGGCCCAAGCCTTCTTAGCTTCCGAGATCAGACGAGACCAGGCATTCTTGGGCTGGTATGGCCGTAAGCAATTTCTGCTTGAAAATCTTGGACTTTAAACAACCTAGGCTTGAAAACATATCACAGAGTAAAAATACCTCTTAACTTACTTTAGATAAAAACTAAAAAAGCGATGCAAAAAAACTTCATTTTAAAAAGTTTTTCAACAGTTAAAGCTTACAGCACCTGGTATTCCCAAAAGGTCTCCCATCCAAGTACTAACCAGGCCCAAGCCTTCTTAGCTTCCTAGATCAGACGAAACCGGGCGTTCTTGGGCTGGTATGGCTGTAAGCAATCTCTGCTTGAAAATCTTGGACTTTAAACAACCTAGGCTTGAAAACATATCACAGAGTGAAAATACCTCTTAACTTACTTTAGATAAAAACTAACAAAGCGATGCAAAAAAACTTCTTTTTAAAATGTTTTTCAACAGTTAAAGCTTACAGCACCTGGTATTCCCAGGAGGTCTCCCATGCAAGTACTAACCAGGCCCAAGCCTTCTTAGCTTCCGAGATCAGACGAGACCGGGCGTTCTTGGGCTGGTATGGCCGTAAGCAATCTCTGCTTGAAAATCTTGGACTTTAAACAACCTAGGCTTGAAAACATCTCACAGAGTGAAAATACCTCTTAACTTACTTTAGATAAAAACTAACAAAGCGATGCAAAAAAACTTCATTTTAAAAAGTTTTTCAACAGCTAAAGCTTACAGCACCTGGTATTCCCAGGAGGTCTCCCATGCAAGTACTAACCAGGCCCAAGCCTTCTTAGCTTCCGAGATCAGACGAGACCGGGCGTTCTTGGGCTGGTATGGCCGTAAGCAATCTCTGCTTGAAAATCTTGGACTTTAAACAACCTAGGCTTGAAACATCTCACAGAGTGAAAATACCTCATAACTTACTTTAGATAAAAACTAACAAAGCGATGCAAAAAAACTTCATTTTAAAAAGTTTTTCAACAGCTAAAGCTTACAGCACCTGGTATTCCGAGGAGGGTTCCCATCCAAGTACTAACCAGGCCCAAGCCTTCTTAGCTTCCGAGATCAGACGAGGCCGGGCGTTCTTGGGCTGGTATGGCCGTAAGCAATCTCTGATTGAAAATCTTGGACTTTAAACAAACCTAGGCTTAAAAACATATCACGAGAGTGAAAATACCTCTTAACTACTTTAGATAAAAACTAACAAAGCGATGCAAAAAAACTTCATTTTAAAATGTTTTTTCAACAGTTAAAGCTCCAGCACCTGTATTCCCAGGAGGTCTTCCCATCCAAGTACTAAACCAGGCCCAAGCCTTCTTAGCTTCCGAGATCAGACGAGACCAGGCATTCTTGGGCTGGTATGGCCATAAGCAATTTCTGCTTGAAAATCTTGGACTTTAAACCAACCTAGGCTTGAAAAAATATCACAGAGTGAAAATACCTCTTAACTTACTTTAGATAAAAACTAACAAAGCGATGCAAAAAAACTTCATTTTAATAAGTTTTTCAACAGCTAAAGCTTAACAGCACCTGGTATTCCGAGGAGGGTTTCCCATCCAAGTACTAACCAGGCCCAAGCCTTCTTAGCTTCCGAGATCAGACGAGGCCGGCGTTCTTGGGCTGGTATGGCCGTAAGCAATCTCTGATTGAAAATCTTGGACTTTAAACAACCTAGGCTTAAAAACATATCACAGAGTGAAAATACCTCTTAACTTACTTTAGATAAAAACTAACAAAGCGATGCAAAAAAACTTCATTTTAAAAAGTTTTTCAACAGTTAAAGCTTACAGCACCTGGTATTCCCAAAAGGTCTCCCATCCAAGTACTAACCAGGCCCAAGCCTTCTTAGCTTCCGAGATCAGAAGAGATCGGGCGTTCTTGGGCTGGTATGGCCGTAAGCAATCTCAGCTTGAAAATCTTGGACTTTAAACAACCTAGGCTTGAAAAACATATCACAGAGTGAAAATACCTCTTAACTTACTTTAGATAAAAACTAACAAAGCGATGCAAAAAAACTTCATTTTAAAAAGTTTTTTTGAACAGTTAAAGCTTACAGCACCTGGTATTCCCAGGAGGTCTCCCATCCAAGTATTAACCAGGCCCAAGCCTTCTTAGCTTCCGAGATCAGACGAGACCGGGCGTTATTGGGCTGGTATGGCCGTAAGCAATCTCTGCTTGAAAATCTTGGACTTTAAACAACCTAGGCTTGAAAACATATCAAAGAGTGAAAATACCTCTTAACTTACTTTAGATAAAAAACTAACAAAGCGATGCAAAAAAACTTTCATTTAAAAAGTTTTTCAACAGTTAGAGCTTACAGCACCTGGAATTCCCAGGAGGTCTCCCATGCAAGTACTAACCAGGCCCAAGCCTTCTTAGCTTCCGAGACCAGACGAGACCAGGCGTTCTTGGGCTGGTATGGCCGTAAGCAATCTCTGCTTGAAAATCTTGGACTTTAAACAACCTAGGCTTGAAAACATATCACAGAGTGAAAATACCTCTTAACTTACTTTAGATAAAAACTAACAAAGCCATGCAAAAAAACTTCATTTTAAAAAGTTTTTCAACAGTTAAAGCTTACAGCACCAGGTATTCCCAGGAAATCTCCCATCCAAGTACTAAACCAGGCCCAAGCCTTCTTAGCTTCCGAGATCAGACGAGACCGGGCGTTCTTGGGCTGGTATGGCCGTAAGCAATCTCTGCTTGAAAATCTTGGACTTTAACAACCTAGGCTTGAAAACATATCACAGAGTGAAAACACCTCTTGACTTACTTTAGAATAAAAACTAACAAAGCGATGCAAAAAAACTTCATTTTAAAAAGTTTTTCAACAGTTAAAGCTTAAAGCACCTGGTATTCCCAGGAGGTCTCCCATCCAAGTATTAACAGGCCCAAAGCCTTCTTAGCTTCCGAGATCAGACGAGACCGGGCGTTCTTGGGCTGGTATGGCCGTAAGCAATCTCTGCTTGAAAATCTTGGACTTTAAACAACCTAGGCTTGAAAACATATCACAGAGTGAAAATACCTCTTAACTTACTTTAGATAAAAACTAACAAAGCGATGCAAAAAAACTTCATTTTAAAAAGTTTTTCAACAGTTAAAGCTTACAGCACCTGGTATTCCCAGGAGGTCTCCCATCCAAGTACTAACCAGGGCCCAAGCCTTCTTAGCTTCCGAGATCAGACGAGACCGGGCGTTCTTGGGCTGGTATGGCCGTAAGCAATCTCTGCTTGAAAATCTTGGACTTTAAATAACCTAGGCTTGAAAACATATCACAGGAGTGAAAATACCTCTTAACTTACTTTAGATAAAAACTAACAAAGCGTGCAAAAAAAAACTTCATTTTAAAAAGTTTTTCAACAGTTAAAGCTTACAGCACCATGGTATTCCCAGGAAGTCTCCCATCCAAGTACTAACCAGGCCCAAGCCTTCTTAGCTTCCGAGATCAGACGAGACCGGGCGTTCTTGGGCTGGTATGGCCGTAAGCAATCTCTGCTTGAAAATCTTGGACTTTAAACAACCTAGGCTTGAAACATATCACAGAGTGAAAATACCTCTTAACTTACTTTAGATAAAACTAACAAAGCGATGCAAAAAAACTTCTTTTTAAAATGTTTTTCAACAGTTAAAGCTTACAGCACCTGGTATTCCCAGGAGGTCTCCCATGCAAGTACTAACCAGGCCCAAGCCTTCTTAGCTTCCGAGATCAGACGAGACCGGGCGTTCTTGGGCTGGTATGGCCGTAAGCAATCTCTGCTTGAAAATCTTGGACTTTAAACAACCTAGGCTTGAAAACATCTCACAGAGTGAAAATACCTCATAACTTACTTTAGATAAAAACTAACAAAGCGATGCAAAAAAACTTCATTTTAAAAAGTTTTTCAACAGCTAAAGCTTACAGCACCTGGTATTCCGAGGAGGTTTCCAATCCAAGTACTAACCAGGCCCAAGCCTTCTTAGCTTCCGAGATCAGACGAGGCCGGGCGTTCTTGGGCTGGTATGGCCGTAAGCAATCTCTGATTGAAAATCTTGGACTTTAAACAACCTAGGCTTAAAAACATATCACAGAGTGAAAATACCTCTTAACCTTACTTAGATAAAAACTAACAAAGCGATGCAAAAAAAACTTCATTTTAAAATGTTTTTCAACAGTTAAAGCTCACAGCACCTGTATTCCCAGGAGGTCTCCCATCCAAGTACTAACCAGGCCCAAGCCTTCTTAGCTTCCGAGATCAGACGAGACCAGGGCAGTTCCTTGGGCTGGTATGGCCTAGTAAGCAATTTCTGCTTGAAAATCTTGGACTTTAAACAACCTAGGCTTGAAAAACATATCACAGAGTGAAAATACCTCTTAACTTACTTTAGATAAAAACTAACAAAGCGATGCAAAAAAACTTCATTTTAATAAGTTTTTCAACAGCTAAAGCTTACAGCACCTGGTATTCCGAGGAGGTTTCCCATCCAAGTACTAACCAGGCCCAAGCCTTCTTAGCTTCCGAGATCAGACGAGGCCGGGCGTTCTTGGGCTGGTATGGCCGTAAGCAATCTCTGATTGAAAATCTTGGACTTTAAACAACCTAGGCTTAAAAACATATCACAGAGTGAAAATAACCTCTTAACTTACTTTAGATAAAAACTAACAAAGCGATGCAAAAAAACTTCTTTTATAAAGTTTTTTCAACAGCTAAAGCTTACAGCACCTGGTATTCCCAGGAGGTCTCCCATCCAAGTACTAACCAGGCCCAAGCCTTCTTAGCTTCCGAGATCAGACGAGACCGGGCGTTCTTGGGCTGGTATGGCCGTAAGCAATCTCTGATTGAAAATCTTGGACTTTAAACAACCTAGGCTTGAAAAACATATCACAGAGTGAAAATACCTCTTAACTTACTTTAGATAAAACTAACAAAGCGATGCAAAAAAACTTCATTTTAAAAAGTTTTTCAACAGTTAAAGCTTACAGCACCTGGTAATCCCAGGAGGTTTCCCATCCAAGTACTAACCAGGCCCAAGCCTTCTTAGCTTCCGAGATCAGACGAGGCCGGGCGTTCTTGGGCTGGTATGGCCGTAAGCAATCTCTGCTTGAAAATCTTGGACTTTAAACAACCTAGGCTTGAAAACATATCACAGAGTGAAAATTACCTCTTAACTTACTTTAGATAAAAACTAACAAAGCGATGCAAAAAAACTTCATTTTAAAAAGTTTTTCAAACAGTTAAAGCTTACAGCACCAGGTATTCCCAGGAGGAAATCTCCCATCCAAGTACTTAAACAGGCCCAAGCCTTCTTAGCTTCCGAGATCAGACGAGACCGGGCGTTCTTGGGCTGGTATGGCCGTAAGCAATCTCTGCTTGAAAATCTTGGACTTTAAACAACCTAGGCTTGAAAACATATCACAGAGTGAAAATACCTCTTAACTTACTTTAGATAAAAACTAACAAAGCGATGCAAAAAAACTTCATTTTAAAAAGTTTTTTTTAACAGTTAAAGCTTAAAGCAACCTGGTATTCCCAGAGGTCTCCCATCCAAGTATTAAACAGGCCCAAACCTCTTAGCTTCCGAGATCAGACGAGACCAGGCGTTCTTGGGCTGGTATGGCCGTAAGCAATCTCTGCTTGAAAATCTTGGACTTTAAACAACCTAGGCTTAAAAACATATCACAGAGTGAAAATACTCTTAAGTACTTTAGATAAAAAACTAAAAAGCGATGCAAAAAAACTTCATTTTAAAAAGTTTTCAACAGTTAAAGCTTACAGCACATGGTATTCCAGGAGGTCTCCCATCCAAGTACTAACCAGGCCCAAGCCTTCTTAGCTTCCGAGATCAGACGAGACCGGGCGTTCTTGGGCTGGTATGGCCGTAAGCAATCTCTGCTTGAAAATCTTGGACTTTAAATATCCTAGGCTTGAAAACATATCACAAGTGAAAAAACCTCTTGACTTACTTTAGATAAAAACTAACAAAGCGTTGCAAAAAAAACTTCATTTTAAAAAGTTTTTCAACAGTTAAAGCTTACAGCACCTGGTATTCCCAGGAGGTCTCCCATCCAAGTACTAACCAGGCCCAAACCTTCTTAGCTTCCGAGATCAGACGAGACCGGGCGTTCTTGGGCTGGTATGGCCGTAAGCAATCTCTGCTTGAAAATCTTGGACTTTAAACAACCTAGGCTTGAAAACATATCACAGAGTGAAAATACCTCTTAACTTACTTTAGATAAAAAACTAACAAGCGATGCAAAAAAACTTCATTTTAAAAAGTTTTTCAACAGTTAAAGCTTACAGCACCTGGTATTCCCAGGAGGTCTCCCATCCAAGTACTAACCAGGCCCAAGCCTTCTTAGCTTCCGAGATCAGACGAGACCGGGCGTTCTTGGGCTGGTATGGCCGTAAGCAATCTCTGCTTGAAAATCTTGGACTTTAAACACCTAGGCTTGAAACATATCACAGAGTGAAAAAACCTCTTAACTTACTTTAGATAAAAACTAACAAAGCGTTGCAAAAAAAAACTTCATTTTAAAAAGTTTTTCAACAGTTAAAGCTTACAGCACCAGGTA